>NC_133652.1:34353950-34653950 GCF_009905375.1 Apium graveolens
GGTGGATGTATCTGTGCTGTGTGTGCCCCCTGTGTGGAAACTAGGGTTTTAGCCTTCTTCTTCCTTGAAAAGGCTTTGATTGGTGAATGTGTGGCTTCAGTGTCCCTCCCTCTTTTGTTCTGTGTCCCTGGTTGGGGACTATTTTCAATAGCTGCATCCTTTTGGGATGATGCAACTAGGGATGTGTTTGACTCCTTTTGAACCACCACAGTCTTTTGAGAGACTGTGGCTTGGCTGGCTGGGGTACCACTCACCTCTCCCACCTTATCCTGGGGGGTTTTCTTGATGTTCAAACCCTCCCCTCACCACTCACACCCTGTTCACTCCCTTCAGGGTTTATGGTAGTTGTTACAACTGTTGTCTTTTGAGAAACAACAGAGGTGGTTTTCTTTGACTTGTGCTTTGAAATTTTAGTTTTGGTGGCTTTGGTAGGAACCTGTTGGGACAAAGACACAGATTCCATTGCCACACTAGAAGGCAAAGAAACAATGGGGTTGGAAACAGTAGGAGTTATAGAAGTGTTTACCTCACTTACCTGTGGTGCATTCATTATTGGCAAATATACCAATGGCACCTGGCTGTTGAGGTTGATTCTCACAAGGTCTGCAAGGACCCTTTTCTCTTGAGCCCAGCATTTGAGTTTATTGCTCTCATTAGATATAACCAACCCTTCAACAACATGGTTATCCAATAACATAAAGAATCTAGCATAGTAGATGTTATGGGGTCTATTAGCTTTGTTACCTAACCTGGAACCTAATTCTAGCATGACATAGTTGCTAAAATTAAAGTAGCTATCAGAAACTAGCATATAGAGCATATTAACAAGAGATGAAGTTATGGCATCAAAATTGCTAATCTTCCCGGAGAAAACCTTGATAAAGGCATCTCCAAGAAAACTCCATTCTTTCCTAAGGCCCTTCCTTCTAATACTACCTAAACTAGCAGAATCAAAAGCATAGCCTATGGAATCTAACATAATAGATACATCTTTATCATTATGTGGTGTCATGGCATTATTCTCAGGCAACTTAAAGCAAGACTGTATATCATCACAGTTAATGCAATAATCCTTACCTTTGAGAGAGAAGACAATAGTCATATCTGTGGAGTTGAACTCTGCAGTTGTCCAAATCTCCTCAATTACCTCACAGTAAATGATTGGGGCTTCCAGCATTGCATAGCTTAGTTTGCAGTTTTTGATGAAGTCCATCATCTTGTGATAATCAGAATGGGCTTCATTCTTTTCAACCAAGGCTACGAAATTGTTCTTTTCATAAACAAATCCAGACTGAGACATAATTTTGACTATTGGTGCCATTGTTGTGAGTAGAGGTCTCAGAGAAAAAACTTGAGAGTTTTGGGAGAGAAAGAGAATAAAAATTGCAAGAAAGCGTAAAGTGAAAATAAGAATTCAATGGGCTTTTATACTTTCTTGAATTAAACGTAAATAAAATGATTAAATGATAATTTTAAATAAATTACATCCGTTTGAGAATAAAGAAAACTGTAGAAATTCTGAAAACTGCCTTTAATACAAATACATACAACAGTGTATATCTGTATCAATCGGTTAAGTAAAAGAATCAACGGCTGTGACTTACTTAAAGTAACTGATGTGACACTTCAACGGATAAGGTAAATAGTTATCCGTTGATGATCAACACTATTTTATCCGTTGAGGGATAAAATTACCAGAAATGTATTTGTCTTTCAACGGATAATGAACATCCATTGATAGAACAATTTTGGTTTTCAACGGATAGGGAATATCCAATGATAGAATAATTTTTACTTAAAGCCAACTTTGTTCTTGCAGCAAATTCATTTCAGGCTTCAAGGCAGATTATAAAGAGGACATAAATTTATGAATAATTAAGCATACCTAGCTCACTTACTAATCTTGTGAATGTTGATTCATCAAGTGGCTTGGTAAATATGTCTGCAATCTGCTTTTCACTTGGAACAAAATGAAGTTCCACTGTACCTTTCATCACATGTTCCCTAATGAAGTGGTACTTGATGTCAATGTGTTTGGTTCTTGAGTGCTGCACTGGATTTTCAGTAATGGCAATGGCACTTGTGTTGTCACATAATATAGGAATTTTGTCAACAATTAGTCCATAGTCAAATAGTTGATTCCTCATCCATAGTATCTGTGCACAGCAACTACCAGCAGCAATGTACTCAGCTTCAGCTGTTGATGTAGAAACAAAATTTTGCTTCTTGCTGAACCATGACACAAGCTTGTTCCCTAGAATTTGACAGGTGTCTGTTATGCTTTTCCTGTCTATTTTGCAGCTTGCATAATCTGCATTTGAGTAGCCGATTAGATCAAAATCAGACTCTCTAGGGTACCAAATTCCTAGATTTGGAGTCCCTTTGAGATATCTGAAGATTCTTTTAATAGCCACTAAGTGAGATTCTTTAGGGTCAGCTTGAAATCTAGCACAGAGACATGTATAAAACATTATATCAGGTCTACTAGCAGTTAAATATAAAAGTGAGCCAACCATGCCTCTATAACTTGAAATGTCCACGGACTTTTCAGCCTTGTTTAATTCAAGCTTGGTGGCAGTGGCCATGGGAGTTTTTGCAGATGAACAGTCCATTAAGTCAAACTTCTTTAAAAGATCATTAATATATTTAGTTTGACTAATGAAAATTCTACCACTAACTTGTTTAACTTGTAAACCAAGAAAATAAGTTAGCTCTCCCATCATGCTCATTTCATATTTACTTTGCATTAACTTAGCAAACTTTTTACAAAGCTTATCATCCGTAGATCCAAATATAATATGATCTACATAAATTTGAACAAGTGTTGTAGAGACATTAACATTTCTAAAGAAAAGAGTTTTGTCAACAGTACCTCTTATGAAGTGATTATCTAGAAGAAATTTTGACAAAGTCTCATACCAGGCTCTAGGTGCTTGCTTTAGTCCATAGAGTGCTTTCAACAGATAATACACATAGTCTGGAAAGTTTGGATCTTCAAAACCTGGAGGTTGGCTTACATAAACTTCTTCCTCCAATTCCCTATTTAGAAATGCACTCTTGACATCCACTTGATAGACTTTGAAATTGGCATGGGCTGCATAGGCTAGAAAGATTCTGATGGCTTCAAGTCTGGCAACTGGAGCAAATGTTTCATAAAATCTATTCCCTCTTGTTGAGAATAACCTTTAGCAACCAATCTGGCTTTATTCCTTATGACAATGCCATTTTCATCCATCTTGTTTCTGAATACCCATTTTGTGTCAATAGAACTCTTGTTCTTTGGCTTGGGTACCAGCTTCCATACTTTGTTCCTTTCAAATTGGTTTAGCTCCTCTTGCATTGCTAAAATCCAATCTGGATCCAATAGAGCTTCTTCTCCTCTCTTAGGTTCCTCCTGTGATAGAAAGATACTATACAGACATTCATCTTGAGTAGCCCTTCTAGTTTGCACTTTAGATGTAGCATCACCAATGATCAGTTCAAAAGGGTGATTCTTGGTCCATTTCCTTTGAGGTGGTAGATTAGCTCTAGATGAGGTTTTCTCAGTATTATCATGATGTGTGATAGAATGTTGATTGGTTGAAACTCCCCCTGAGTTGCTGATCCTTTGAAAGGAATTGGGAGCTCTATCAACTGATGAAGTGAATTAATTATCCGTTGACAGACTGTGATCAACGGATGCTTCATTATGAACTTCAACGGATGATGCACTTTGTCTTTCAACGGATGCTGCATTGCTTCTTTCAACGGAAGCTGAATTATGACTTTCAACGGATGCAGCATTCTGTGCATTATCCAAAGACATATTTTGAATTCTTCTTGAGATGCCTTCTTCATCATTCTCATCTTCACTATCATCACAATATATCTCAATATTATCAAATTTGAGTCCTTCATGATGTCCCTCATCTGTTAGTCCATCAATCTTTTTATCATCAAACACAACATTCACAGATTCCATGACAATGTTGGTTCTTAGATTGTAGACCCTATATGATTTTCCAGCAGAATAACCAACAAATATTCCTTCATCGGCCTTTGCATCAAACTTCCCTTTGCGATCAGGTTGATTCCTTAAGATGTAGCATTTACAACCAAAGACATGCAGAAAGTTTAAAGTTGGTTTTCTTCTCTTGAATAATTGATAGGGAGTCATGCCTTTTGCCTGATTGATTAGAGAAATATTCTGAGTGTAACATGCACAGTTAACAGCCTCAGCCCAAAAGTAAGTTGGGAGTTTTGACTCTTCAAGCATTGTCCTTGCAGCTTCAATTAGTGATCTGTTCTTCCTTTCCACCACACCATTTTGTTTTGGGGTCCTTGGAGCTGAGAACTCATGCATGATCCCATTTACTTCACAGAACAACTTCATGGTTGAATTCTTGAACTCAGTTCCATTGTCACTCCTAATATTCCTTACTTTGAAATCAGGATGATTGTTGACTTGCTTGATATGATTGATAATGATTTCACTAGCTTCATCCTTTGATCCAAGAAAATAAACCCATGAAAACTTTGAGAAATCATCTACAATCACTAGGCAATATATTTTCCTTGAAATTGACAATACATTGACTGGTCCAAAAAGATCCATGTGTAGCAGTTGTAATGGTTCATCAATTGCAGATTCAAGCTTCTTGCTGAATGATACTTTCTTTTGCTTTCCTTTCTGACAAGCATCACACAGTCCATCCCTTGTGAATTCTACTAGAGGCATTCCTCTAACTAAGTCCTTTTTGACTAGATCATTCATTGTCTTGAAATTCAAGTGGGACAACTTCTTGTGCCATAGCCAACTTTCAACTGGACTTGCTTTGCTGAAAAGACAAGTAATAGATTCTGCATCTGTAGAGTTGAAGTCAGCTAAATACACATTCCCTTTTCTAACTCCAGTTAGAACCACTTTATTGTCCTTCTTACTTGTGACAATACAGGCTTCAGAGTTGAAGGAAACAGTATTCCCTCTGTCACATAGTTGACTGATGCTCAATAAGTTGTGTTTGAGACCATCAACCAATGCAACTTCATCAATGATGACATTTTCTTTTGAAATCAATCCATATCCCATAGTGAATCCTTTGCTGTCATCTCTAAAGGTTATGCTAGGGCCAGCTCTCTCCTTAAACTCTGTGAGCAGGGTGAAATCTCCTGTCATGTGTCTTGAACAGCCATTGTCCAAGTACCATAGATTCCTTCTTTTTCCTTCTGTCCAAGTTTCCTTGGGTCCAGCCTTGTTAGTCTTTTTCCTAGACTTCATTCCTCCTGCATCTTTTGACTTAGGTAACTTTGGGTCAATCTTGGTCTCAGATGTAGTTGGTTGAAGTGTAGGGTTAGTCACAGAATCATTTAGCACATTTGATTGAATTTGATAAGGCATAGATTGTGCAAACATGTTATTCCACATAGGCATATTGTATGGCATTTGAGGCATACTAAATGCAGTAAAATAAGGATTATTAATATATGGCATGTTTGCAAAATGTGCATGGGGATTCTGATGAGACATAACAGGCATAGCATGCTGAGGTGACATAGACATGTTAGGCATGGAGGGATTTGAAGGCATGGGAGCATTCTTAACATATTTGCAGTTATCAGATAGATGATTAACACTTTTACAATGCACACAGCTTTTTCTAGGAGCATACCTATCAGGTGTGTAATTATTATGTTTATTAATCCCTACCTTCCCATTTCTTTTAGATTTTCTTTTAGTTTCCTTTTTATCCTCAACCAACTTGAGCCTATTTTTCAGCTGATCTAAAGTCATGTGTCCTATATTCACCTTACTGGCATCTTTGGATGTGCTAGCTCCTTCTTTGACAAAGTTCTTGAAAGTTGAACCATCCTTCTTATTGAGATTTTTATTTTTAAAATTACTTGCCTGTTTTAATTGATGAGCCTTCAACGGATGCTCTTTTTCTTCCTTCAGCGGATAAATTTCATCATCCGTTGATTCCACATCCGTTGACAATCCATCAATTAATTCTAACTCCTTTTTGTTTTTCTTCCAGGCATCCTCACAGAATGATTCAATTCCCTGAACCTTGGCAATCTGAACACTAACATCCCTAGATGTTTTCCAGGCCTTGATTACCTCTTGCTCACTCTCTAACTGTTTAGAAAGAATTTCTACTTTCTTAACAGCTTCTTCTAGTTCACTCTCAACAGTCAAGCATTTAAGTTTAATCTTTTCAAGCTCAATTACCTGATCCTCTAACACAACATTCCTATCACTTAAAAACACATTATTCTCTTTGATCCTAGTATTTTCTTTGGCTAGTGATTTAAGGGAAATACGCAAATGATATAATTCATTGGACATATCATTTATGAATTCATTGCATTCATTTTTAGAAAGCTGAGAGAGATCAGTAGTAATTACCTGGTTACTTGATGAACTAGTTTCATTTTCATCAGAATTAGCCATCAGGGCTAGGTTGACATATTCCATATCATCATCTTCATTGACTCCATCTGCTGCCCAATCATCTTGAGTGAGAAAAGCTCGTTCCTTTTGTTTGAGCAAAACAAAATACTTCTTTTTGTAATCAACTTGCTCAAATTTCTTCTTATCAGAGGTTGGCTTCCTACACTCACTTGCAAAGTGTCCACTAATGCCACAGTTATAACATTTGAACTTGGATTTGTCCACCATGTTTTAGCTTGGCTTAGTGAATTTTGTATTTTTCCTAAACTTCATCTTTGCAAACCTCCTGGACAGAAAAGCCAGATGTTCATCAACATCATTAGAGTCATCCTGACTGGAATTGTCTTCATCCTCAGCTACTTGCTCTTTACCCTTGCTTGATTCTGATTTGCTTGTGCCAATTTTGAGACTTGGCATTGTCTTCTCCTCATTCCTGGCTTCAATCTTCTCACTGTCAGCTACAAGTGCAACTGTTCCTCCTTTTCTCTTTCCCTTTTCCAGCAGCTCATCCTGCTCCATTTCAAGTTCATAAGTCTTCAAAATTCCATATAATCTTTCAAGTGTGAAGTTCTTATAATCTTGAGAATTTCTTAGAGAGACAGTCATAGGCTTCCATTCTTTTGGTAGAGACCTCGGAAATTTTAAGTTGGAATCCTTGACTTGGTACACTCTACCATACAGCTTCAATCCATTTAACAGTTTCTGAAATCTGTTGAAGGTATCATTTAATGATTCTCCTTCTTCAAAGTGAAAATATTCATACTGTTGAATAAGAATCTGCATCTTGTTCTCTCTAACCTGCTCAGTACCTTCACAGATGATTTGTACAGTATCCCAAACTTTCTTTGCAGTTTGACTATTGATGACATTATCAAACATATCTTGATCTAAGCCATTAAACAAAATGTTCATGGCTTTCTTGTCCTTGCGGATTTCCTCCATGTCTTCAATAGTCCATTCTGCTTTTGGCTTGAGAATGGACTGTCCAACAGCAAGTGTTGCAGTAGCAGCTGTGGCCACTTTGTGAGGGATGTGAGGACCATTTTCAATATAGTTGTTGTAGCTTTCTGTTAGGTCACACACACACTGTAGAGGGGGTGAATACAGTGTATAGTACACTCAAATCGAACTTTAAGAACTTAAGTAACAGAAAACAAACTTTATTGAAACAATAAACTCTGTTACAGTATAGAACTGTTACCTCTCAGTGATGAACAAATATCACGAGAGCTGCTAGGGTTACAATGAATAATCTTCTCTAATAATGATAATACTTTTAGTGTAAACCCTATGTCTGTGTTTATATACTACACAGTTACAAGATAATCGCTAATTGATATGGAATATAATTCTGCTTCCTAAAATATATCAATCAGACATCTTTTCTTCCAAGTATTCCATTCTTTACGGAATTCCTTCTTCATGCATATCTCTTCTTATGTTTATCTTGATCTTCTTTCCTTTAATCAGCTACTATCCTTATCTGATTATCCTTCAGCACTTAAGTTCTGATATTTATCTTCTGATGATTATCTCTTGATAACATACGTACTGATATCCTTAAGTCCTGACTTCCAGTATAAGTACTGATCAACAGTTAAGTACTGATTTATCCTGTTCAAGTAAGATCTGAAAGCTAAACATAAAACATATTAGCCATGACATTATCAAATATATCTAACAATCTCCCCCAACTTGTAAATTAACATAATATACAAGTTTAACAGATATTTGATGATGTCAAAAACATTAAGTACAAATGCATGAGAATTAGACTAGATAACTACAACTTACAGTCCTTAAAGCTTTTACCAATTTTAACTTCTGATAACAACTTCAGTCTGTATAAATATCAGTATTTAAGCAGTTGTAGATCTTCGACTTGGCTTCATCATTTTCTGATCTCTCTGATGTCAGGAGTTGTTCTGAGATAGTTCTTCAACAAACATTTCTCAGCATATCTTAGTTCATCAATCATTCTCCTTTTGACATCTTTAAGCTCTGCAGTATCTTCACCAGTTTGAAAGATTGCAGCTCTGAGATCATTGATCTTTGCTTTTCTCAACTCCTGATCTAGTCTTATGACATAAGCTTTGTCAGACTCCAGATTGAATTCAAGTCCCTTAATACCAAGATATGTTCTGATCTGTGCAGTATTAGGCTTCATATCAACAATATCACCATTGTGATCTCTGTACTTTGGAACATATATGCTGTCAGACTTAACAGAATAAAGTCTTTTCTGTCTCTGAATCTGTTCTTTTAAGTAGTTTGCAGCAGTCTCTGTTATTCTGTCATCCACTTGAAGTAAGAAAAGTACATGCTCCAATTCTTCAAAATACTTCAATGGAATGGCATTTTGTCTTATATGATAAACCCTACCATCTGTCATGAAATACAACATAATGTATTCTTTCAAGTAGGTATGGTAAACCATCTGTACAGATTCCAGTTGATTCAATCTCTCAGGAGTTGCTCCAATACCTGGTTCACTCAAGGAAGTTGGATCATTGGTAGTGTTGTGTACTCTTCTTTCATCAGCACTTCCCAATCCAGTTTTATCTCTAGCTTTCTTTCCAGTAACTACTCTTGCTTCAAAACCACTTGCAGTAGTCTTCAAAGATTGAGTCTGTTTTGCTTTAGTGAATCCTGGTAAGAGTGTCTTTGATCTATTTTCTGATATCAAGTTAACTTGAGCTCTGTCAGAGGTTACTTGCTTCTTCTGAATATCAGAACTTACAATTTCTTGACTCTGAACAACTTGAGCCATGTCAGAGGTTGTTTTAAGAACTTTTCTTGAAGTCAGAGCAAGATCATCCTTTTCATCAGTAATTTCTTCTTCCTCAGGAGGTACATAAACCTTGATAGGTTCACCAACCTTTTCTTTACCCTTGGATCTTGGATCTATCTGTGGTTGTGATCTAGCCAACGTTGCTTCAGTATATGTCCTTTCTTTGATCACAATGCCTTTGAGTTTTGGAAGTGAATTTTTACCAGAAGCTTCAGATTTAGATGTGACTTTCTCTGATTTAAGTCTAGCTTCTTCTTCCTTTAAACTTTCCAAGTCCATTCCTGGATTTTCTTGAAGAAATAACTATCTTGACATTTCCTCATCAAGATCTAGAAGTTCATCAGAACTTATCCTTTTACCAGCAGCAGAACTTATTCTTTTCCCAGTATCAGAACTTGTCCTGTGACTAGCTTGTCTTGATGTAAACCTTCTACCTTGACTATGACCGCTACCCATTCCAGAGTATCCTTGATCATCATTTCCATCATCCTTTCCTTGCAGTGTCTTGTTAGTGTTGCATTTGGACTTAATTACCTTCTCCCCCTTTTTGGCATCAGCAGGTAGTAAAAGAGAGATAAGTAATTCCACTAAGGATTGGATTTTAGTAAGTTGCGATTGCTGAGAAGCTTAATTTGTCAGAATGTCATCAATCTGAGCTTGTTGTTTCTCTTGAGTGTTCTCAATATAAGCAATCCTGTCAATGGTAGGTTGAAAGAACTTTTTCTTATCAATTTTCCAAACTTGTTCTTGTTTGATAAAGTTCTCCTGAATCTTGTGTAGCTCTGCATGAGTAGTTGAATGAAGACCTTGTAGATGTTTAATACTCAATGCAGTGACTCTAAGCTGGGTTTTTAAATCATCAGAATTTAACATTTCATCAGCTTTAGTCAAGTGCTCAGCAAGATGTATTGCAGTTGGAACACATGAAACTGAGTTCCATTCCTTAGTCCACTCCTGACCTGCAGGAGTTTCACTCCAAGGTACTGGTGCAGCCCCGGTAACAAACTTCTGTACCAGTTCAGACTTAGGAAGAGTCTGTTGAGGAGTATGTCCTGAAGGACCTGCTTCATCAGCATCTACAGTTGGAGCAGCTTCACCAGTATCTCCAGCATTTGCAGCATCAGAACTTAAAGAATCAGTATCTTCTGATAAGACAACAGTGTGAGTAGCAATGGAGGCTTCAGCATCCTCTAATTGCTGATCTGATACTAAGTTCTGATCAACAGCTGTTGGATTTTAAACGCAGCGGGGGCATGGCAAAACACTTTTACACACACCGGTATCCACACACTTTTATACACACCGGTATCCACACACTTTAAAAATAATTCGGAGACAACGATCAGAGATCCTTAGCAGTTGCTCCTCAAGTGTGAAGCACTCCACCGGTATCCACCAAGAAAACGATGATAAGGAGGAGGAAGGAGGTGGAGAGAATTGGGTTTTCCAAACTTTTTGGGTTTTTGGGGTTAGAATAAAATAGGGTCTATAATAGTGTATTTATAGGCAAAATTTTCAGCTGAAATTTTCCCATAAATATTATTATTATTATCCCATTTATTATTCTTATTAATAATTTAAACACCTTTTAATTATTAATCCTTTTTCTAAACACTTTAGAAATAATTCTCTCTCTTGATTTAATTTCCAAAAAATTAAATCCTTAATTAATAATATTAAGAACTTTTCTTAATTAATTTATAATCAATTAAATCTCATTTAATCAATTATTAAATTTGCCAATTAATTATTTATTTCTAAATAAATAATTATTAGCCATTATTAATTAATTCCTCCACCATAAAATCATTCTCTTTTTATGGTGTGACCCTGTAGGTTCAATATTAAGCCGGTAGTAGAAATAAATAATAATAAAACTATTTTATCATTATTTATATAAATTCTCTAATTTATTAAATATAATTAATTAATTAATCACATTTATTCTACATCGTGAGTGATGCTTCTCAACATATCGCGACTATCCGGATAATATGAATTCACTGCTTAGAATACCAAGAACCTGTCAGTGAATAGTTACCGTACAATAAACTCCTTCTACCCTACAATGTCCTGATTAAATACAAGGCATGGATCTTGTGTCAAGCCTATCAAATTTAATCACTTGCTTACCATTTACTATGCATAGTTCTATGCAAATTAGAAACTCCTTTCTAATTTCATTTACTCTGGCCAGAGATTCCTGAACTAGCATAAGTGGATCAGCCTTGAACATTCGTTTCCTTCACTGGAAGGGGTAGATCCTTTATTGATCATACACTATCTTCGTGTACAAATTCGTATACCCAGAAGAGCCCTAATAATTGTCCCTGGAGACTAAGAACTAAACCAAAGCATAGTTCAGTATACACAAGATGACTATGATGACCTCAAGTCTAAGGATACTTGTACAACTATCACTATGTGAACAACTGCTGACACGTGAGTGAACTCCATCAGTTGTTCAGCTGTGCGAGTCATGTTCAGTGAACTTATTCTATAATAAGCACCTACATACTAGCTATAGTGTCACCACACAAATGTCTATGAGAACAGACATCCTTCATAATGAAGCAAGCATAGTATGTACCGATCTTTGCGGATTATTAATTACCAGTTAGTAATCCTATGACCAGGAACTATTTAAGTTTAGAGTTATCATCTTTTTAGGTCTCACTATTATGATCTCATCATAATCCATAAAAAGCTTTACTCTAAACTATGATATATCTTATTTAAACACTTAAATAGATAGAGCCCGTAATAAAAACAAAACAAGTCTTTTATTAATATAAATGAAATCAAAACAGATTACATAAAAGTTATTCCTAAATCCTAATACATGATTGGACTTAGGACATATTCCTTTCAATCTCCCACTTGCACTAAAGCCAATCACTCTGGTATCTAATACCCATCTTGTCTTTATGACGATCAAAGTGACTCTGAGAAAGTGGCTTTGTGAGTGGGTCTGCTATGTTGTTATGTGTGTCAACTCTATTTCAATATAACACAAGAAATATTATCGCGCTCCCACTAACCCTTTTGTAGACGCATGGTTCATCTTCGTTTTTGATAAAATCAAACTCTTTGATTGTCTCATCAAAACGAACGTTCCATCTTTCGAGAAGCTTGCTTTAACCACATATGGTTCGCAGCAGCTTACACACTAGGTTTTCATTTCTCTTGGAAAGAAAACCATCTGGCTAATTGCCAGATCTCATAGTCGTAGTAAGCAGCAATCGCAAGCAAAATCCGAACTGATTTTAACAGGGCTACAGGTAAAAGGTTTCATCAAAGTCAATCCATTGCCTTTGTTTGAATCCTTTTGCCACAAGCCTGGCCTTATAGGTCTCCACCTGGCCATCTGCTATAATCTATCTTTTGTATACCGTATACATAGATTCCATTCTGGATTTCATGGCACTATACCATTTCTCTGAGTCAACACTACTCATAGCCTCATTATAGGTCACAGGGTCGTCATCATCAATGACCGACAACTCATTGTCATTCTTAATGACAAGACCATATTACCTCTCAGGTTGGCAAGACACTCTCCCTGTTCTATGAATGGGCTATTCCACAAAAGGTTGTTCAGTCAGAACAGGTGTTTCCACTTGATCCGTGGTAGTTTGTGCTTCTTGAACTTCATCAAGTTAAATTTTCCTCCCACTGTTTCCTTCAAGGATAAACTCCTTTTCCAAGAAGGTAGCATGTCTGGAGACAAACACCCGATGATCGGTGCAAAAGTAATACCCTAAAGTTTCTTTAGGATATCCCACAAAACTACATTTTACGGATCGATATTCCAGCTTATCTGGGTCAACTTTCTTGACATAAGCTGGACATCCCCAAATCTTAACGTGTTTAAGACTCGGTTTCCTTTCTTTCCATATCTCATACGAAGTTTGAGGAACAGATTTTGGAAGGCACCTTATTCAGTAAATATGCTGAGGTTTCCAATGCATAACCCCATAGGAATACTGGAAGATTTGCATAGCTCATCATGGACCGAACTATGTCTAACAAAGTTCGATTTCTCCTTTCAGATACCAATCTGGAGGAGTCCACTGGGAGACTATACCATTTACTTTGAGATAATCCAGAAACTCTCCATTCAAGTATTCACCACCTCGATCTAATCGAAGAATTATAATACTATGTTTGGTTTGTTTCTCCACTTCATACTTATATTCTTTGAACTTTTCAAAGGCCTCAGACTTGTGTTTCATCAAACACATATCCGAATCCAGATCTATCATCTATGAAAGTAATGAAGTATGAAAATCCACCCATGGCTTGCGTAGACATTTGTCCACATACATCTGTGTGTACCATTCCTAGCAAATTTGCAGCCCTCTCTCCATGTCTACTGAATGGAGACTGCAATGCCACTATAAAGTGAGATTTTCATCATCCATTTTCTTTTATTAGTTTGTTCAATCTGAAGTAAATTATGTCACATATATACAGACCATTATTTAAAGTACCACGTCCATAAAGAATATTATCTCTATGAATAGAACATTCATTATTCTCAATAATAAATGAAAATTTAGCCAAGTCTAACATAGGAATAATATTCCTCACAATCGAGGGAACAAAATAACAATTATTTCAAATAATAGTCTTGCCCGTAGGCCTATGTAAATGAAATGATTCTACATCTTCAGCAGCAACTCTTGCTCCATTTCCCATCAGTAGAATCACCTCCTCTTCCTCAAGAGTCCTACTTCTCCTTGGTCCCTGCAACAAATTGCAGATATGAGAACCACATGCGGTATCTAATACCCAAGTAGAAATGACATATTCACTTCTATCATGAACATACCTGAATCAGAAGCGGTAGTCTCACTACCCTTATTCTTCTCCAATTCTGCAAGGTAAACCTTGCAGTTCCTGTTCTAGTGCCCCACCTTGTTACAGTGAAAGCAAACAACTTTGCTCTTGGGGTCTTCAGCTTTTGGTGGAACCGGCGTTTTCTCACCTACTTTCTTCTTCTTGGAAGGGTTCCTCTTCCTTTTCTTAGGATTGGAACCTTCACCAATTAGAAGAACAGAACTCTTCTTAGGGGGAAAATTCGATTCCGCAGTCTTCAACATGTTGTGGAGTTCAGGCAGGCTGATCCAACTTATTCATGTGAAAGTTCACAACAAACTGCGAGAACGAACTCGGAAGCGATTGCAAGACCAAGTCTTGGCTCAGCACCCCATCCATGGCAAAACCAAGTTGTCCAAGACGTTCAATCAAATTGATCATCTTAAGTACATGGTCATTCACAGATGATCCCTCAGACATCCTACAACCGAATAGCTCCTTCGATATCTCATATCGAGCTGTCCTCCCCGCCACATCATACAACTCTTGTAGATGCATGAGGATAGTGTGAGCATCCATATACTCATGTTGCTTCTGTAGCTCAATGTTCATGGAAGCTAGCATGATACATTGAGCAACATTTGCATCATCTATCCACCTACGATACACAACATGTTCATCATTATGTGCATCACTAGCAGGTTCAGTAGGC
This sequence comes from Apium graveolens, assembly GCF_009905375.1. Lineage (NCBI taxonomy): Eukaryota > Viridiplantae > Streptophyta > Magnoliopsida > Apiales > Apiaceae > Apium > Apium graveolens. The sequence continues at coordinate 34,368,705 of NC_133652.1, forward strand.
TTAGGTGAGTCAATCACGTATTCCAGCTTCTCAATCCTGAGAACAATTCTCAAGTTTCGAAGCCAGTCAGCATAATTAGGACCAGTCAATTTGTGAGCATCTAGTATGCTCCTGAGTGATAGTGCAGAAGACATAACGTACAAAGTAAATCTGTAAATGATAAACACATAACAACACTTAGCAAATATTCGATTTCATTTCAAAACACTATATGAATCGGGTCTTTATTCATAAGTGGCTCCCACTAGTTTATCTAATTTATTCAACCCTCTACGTGAAAAATTAAGCATTCATAATGCTAGTGGGAATAGGGATCCTACATTCCATTACACGACCCCGGCTGTAGCACGAACCGCCATGTAATGTTCAATAGGCAGATAACTCTTGTCAATTACATCTCATGTTATTCCCTAATCAAACTTTAGCCTCTTGAATAATTGAGTCTCGGCTGTAGCACGACAAACTCAATATTCTAAGTCAAGTCTAACCCAACATTCCGTACAGTTGAATCAGTCCCCAAAGGCCCACGGCTGTAGCACGTACCGACCTTTAGATTCTTATTCAATGTACACATCTCTATGTAATAGACAAGTATTTCTTATTTCGAAATCAAAGCCCTCGGATGTAGCACGAACCGACAATGATTCAAAAATAAGAACTACTTTTCTATCATGTTGGAAGGCTATGACCGACACAAGCCCGTTGTATCATTGGCCAATTACTACTTGATATTATTTTTAGAGGAATTATATTACGTTACAATCATAATCATATTATAAAGAGATTCTTCCTTTTAAATTAAATATTTCAAATCAATAATCAATAATCAGACGATTCCCAGATCGGGTGGAGCATTGTCAAGAGGCGTCACTTAATAACCCTTTCTTACAGATAGAAATCTGTTGTTGACAGAATCATCCTTTCTCTCATATCGAAAATTCATATTCAATTACGTGTTTCATAAACACAAGAATCTCATGATTGTATTCATAATATTGTTCTTAAGGTTATGAAATAATTTCACTATACTAGGTTGTCTAACAAACGCCTTATGTTCATTTAAGTTCACCTAAATCTATCATCGCATGATAAACTAAGTATATATCACATATATAAATATGAATAAACATCAAGGTAGGCATGTTACATCTCTATGTATCACAAGAAGCATTTAAAAGCAATTAAAAACAGTCAAAAATAGCTTTAAAACACTTCATGGAAATATAAACAGTTCAAAACTTTTATATAAACTAAAATTGATCACTCCATTAGATCCGTCTCGAAAAAACGAATCCAACGGTATATTGCACGCCTAAAACGGAGTTACGAAACTCCCAGAAAATCAATTTTAAAATCAACAGAAGGGCTGTAACGCATTTCGGTGATGCGTTACAGCCTTTTAAGCCATTTAAAAGGTGTAACGCATTGTGTAACGCATTCCCGGAATGCGTTACACCCCTATTTTTTTTTTCTTAGCCGCCGCCTGGTTTCTTGGAATCCGCGCCGCCCTATACCTATGTATGCCGTTCTTTGCTTCCGTGCAGCAGACAACATTCAACAGCAGAGCAGGTGTATAAATATATAACAGATATATACATACAAACAATTCATATATATATATATAACTTTATTTAATTACGAATTTAATTGATACAACTTCAAAAATTCATAATAAAAAATCTATACATCATAAAATTATGAAAAAAATACCCAGACGATCTACAACACTTGTAGAACCCAGATCAACATTCAAAATTATTCTGAGAAACGATTTCTCATCAGGCAAAATTAATCCATAATATAACTTGTAAAAATCATAATTAATTCATACAAGCACATAAAATTCTGAAATTTTTACCACAGATCTATATGCATAGAACCTATGCTCTGATACCATTGTTGGATTTTAAACGCAGCGGGGGCATGGCAAAACACTTTTACACACACAAAATCCAAATAAAAGCATATAAATCGTGAATAAAAATTTGAGGGATCGAATCTAACCTTTATAAATAATTCGGAGACAACGATCAGAGATCCTTAGCAATTGCTCCTCAAGTGTGAAGCATTCCACCGGTATCCACCAAGAAAACGATGATAAGGAGGAGGAAGTAGGTGGAGAGAATTGGGTTTTCCAAACTTTTTGGGTTTTTGGGGTTAGAATAAAATAGGGTCTATAATAGTGTATTTATAGGCAAAATTTTCAGCTGAAATTTTCCCATAAATATTATTATTATTATACCATTTATTATTCTTATTAATAATTAAAACACCTTTTAATTATTAATCATTTTTCTAAACACTTTAGAAATAATTCTCTCTCTTGATTTAATTTCCAAAAAATTAAATCCTTAATTAATAATATTAAGAACTTTTCTTAATTAATTTATAATCAATTAAATCTCATTTAATCAATTATTAAATTTGCCAATTAATTATTTATTTCACAAATAAATAATTATTAGCCATTATTAATTAATTCCTCCACCATAAAATCATTCTCTTTTTATGGTGTGACCCTGTAGGTTCAATATTAAGCCGGTAGTAGAAATAAATAATAATAAAACTATTTTATCATTATTTATATAAATTCTCTAATTTATTAAATATGATTAATTAATTAATCACATTTATTCTACATCGTGAGTGATGCTTCTCAACATATCGCGACTATCCGGATAATATGAATTCACTGCTTAGAATACCAAAAACCTGTCAGTGAATAGTTACCGTATAATAAACTCCTTCTACCCTACAATGTCCCGATTAAATACAAGGCATGGATCTCGTGTCAAGCCTATCAAATTTAATCACTTGCTTACCATTTACTATGCATAGTTCTATGCAAATTAGAAACTCCTTTCTAATTTCATTTACTCTGGCCAGAGATTCCTGAACTAGCATAAGTGGATCAGCCTTGAACATTCGCTTCCTTCACTGGAAGGGGTAGATCCTTTATTGATCATACACTATCTTCGTGTACAAATTCCTATACCCAGAAGAGCCCTAATAATTGTCCCTGGAGACTAAGAACTAAACCAAAGCATAGTTCAGTGTACACAAGATGACTATGATGACCTCAAGTCTAAGGATACTTGTACAACTATCACTATGTGAACAACTGCTGACACGTGAGTGAACTCCATCAGTTGTTCAGCTGTGCGAGTCATGTTCAGTGAACTTATTCTATAATAAGCACCTACATACTAGCTATAGTGTCACCACACAAATGTCTATGAGAACAGACATCCTTCATAATGAAGCAAGCATAGTATGTACCGATCTTTGCGGATTATTAATTACCAGTTAGTAATCCTATGACCAGGAACTATTTAAGTTTAGAGTTATCATCTTTTTAGGTCTCACTATTATGATCTCATCATAATCCATAAAAAGCTTTACTCTAAACAATGGTATATCTTATTTAAACACTTAAATAGATAGAGCCCGTAATAAAAACAAAACAAGTCTTTTATTAATATAAATGAAATCAAAACAGATTACATAAAAGTTATTCCTAAATCCTAATACATGATTGGACTTAGGGCATATTCCTTTCAACAGCCATATCCTGATGCTCACCTAAAGTCTGATCATCAGCATCTTGATGCAGAGAAGGTGTTGTTGATAACTCTGGAGTTTGAACAGCATCAGTAACAGGTGTTGTGGAAGGATTATTTGCTGTTGGAGCTTCTAAGAGAAATACTTCAGACACAACCAAGTGTTGAACATCAATATCAGCACTTGTGCCTGGATCAACAAGAGACACAGATGGTGAGTTAGCCTTGTCAGATACAGCTTCCTGAGATGGAGTTGATGGAGAAGAAGTGACTGGAGAAAATTCCTTGTCTTGTAAGATCAGAGATTCCTGATCCCCTTCCTTAGCTGCTTCCTCTTCATCATCTGAAACTGGCATTTGTGCCCTCTGTTTCTTGTACTTCCTTGTTGATTTGGATTCCTTGGGAGTTTCAGGAATTGTCATTCGTCTAAGCCTCTTGAGAAGCCTAGAACCCCCAATTTCAGAATCCTTCTGAGAAATCTCTTTCTCAGCTTCAGATACAACAGGTTCTCTAGCAGAAACCTGTTCCTCAGAATCAGATTCATCTCTCAATACAATCCTCCTTCTCTTTTGAGATGTTTGAGGAACATTCTTTGTCCTCTTTGGCTTGGAAGATGAAAGCTTCACAGTAGGTGCTGAAGATGAAGGTTGAGCAGTCTGTGAAGTGGAGAGATAGGATTTGAGATATGTTCTGAGGGTAGGTTGAGTAGAATGAGAGGTAGGTACTGAGGTTGATGGATTTTGGGTGTTTGGAGTTGGTTGGACATCAGAGTAAACAGATCTATAAGTATCAGGATCAGCATTTACCAGGATCTGTTTTACAGACTTAGGAATCTGTAATGGTCTAACCACTTTTTTTCTTAGTATCAGCATTTACCAGGTCATTAAAGTATCGTTTTGCAACCTTAAAAGGTGGGGTTTGAGTGCTGACTAAATGAGGTTCATCAGTACAGTAAGTGTAAATAAGTTGACAGAATCTAGCAAAATAAACAACATCTCGATCCTCTGTCATCCTATCCCCAAAAAAACCAATTAAAGCAGTTGCAAAATCAAAATGAGTTTGATGAATAATAGCATACCCTATGTGCTGACTCAGAATTGGGATAGCATCAAAATTTGAACATTTGTTCCCAAAAGCTTTGGTGATGCAATCAAAGAAGAAACTCCATTCTCTTCTGATATTAGCCCGTTTCAACTGTCCAAGTTTCGTCAGACTCTTTTCATATCCCAATTCAGCCATTAACTCCCGAAGGGCTGAGTCCTCTGGAATTGAGAAAGTACAATCTTCTGGAAGATGTAAAGCCCTGCGTACTGTACCAGGAGTGACTACAAAAGATGAATCACCCACTTGGAAGATAATACTGGGAGTTCCACGTTGACCACCATCATGAAAAAGTCCAGTCCTCCAAAACCTCAGAACTTGTTGGCTTGAAAAGAATTCAGGCTGTGTTAATGCATACCCAACCTCACTATGTGCAAGAAGATCTTGCACAAAGTGCAATTCAGATGGAGCTTCAGTGTGATCAAGAACTGCAGCATAGTTGTTGGGGACAAACTTAGCTCCATCAATGATTAAATCCTTTGGTGCCATGTGAAAAAAATGAGATTCAAGTATGCCTGTTAGGTGTTTGAGATAATGTCTGTATGAAAAACCAACGTGAGAAATAAAGAGAAAGAGAGTAAAAGTAAGGAGAGAGATAAAATATGAAGAAAATAAAAGATTAAAGAAATCTTCTCTCTATTGTACTTATACTCTGAACAAAAATGTTACCGTTGGACACCTGTCAGACATGCAGTAATAACGGACAGTTACTGGGCTCCAGAAAACAGGAATCATTACTTACCCATTTGCCTAGTTTCAAGGAAAAACCGTTCCATGTATCAAGAGAAACAGTTTTAATTCAAAATTTAAACCGTTAGCACTGATTGAATTATTTTTCACTGCATCATTAATATTCTGAAAATACATCACATGAAAATGACCAAGATAAATTAGATAAGTAAGTGCTGAAAATGAATCAGAACTTAATATAAAACAAAATTTATATGGTCATCAGAATATCAATCAGGATTTATCAACACAAAATAAAATAACTCAGAGATAAAATCTTGAAGTAAAAACAACTTTCATTAATATATCAAGACAATACATTTTTGAAATGGAAATTACATCAATACTTATACAAGATTTTCTCTAAGCTTCTAAACCTAACATCAACAGCCTTAGTCCTAGCTAAGAAGCTTGACAAAGCTGATGATGAAGAAAAACAGGAAGAAGACGAGATTAAGTCATCTTCTTCTTCCTACTCTCGACAAACAGAATGGCGAGTCTGATGATTCGCTCTTACTGGCGGAGACGATGAAGATGAAGTTCTCTTCGAACGGCCACTAGATCACGTTTGATAACCTTTGGAAATTGAATCCAGAGATTGTGAGGAATGTTGGTGATAGGGTATGGAGTTGGAATTCCATTCAAAAAGACATGAACAGTCTCATCACCATAATTGTAGAACCAGCCAAATTCAGCCATTTGTGATGATAAGTGAAAAACGAGAGTGAGTTTGTGATAAAAGTGTGATGGGAAGGCTGATGTGAAGTGGTTGCTTATATAGGCAAGAGAATGCCAGGAGACGCAAAGAAATTAAATGCTGACAGATAGAATTAATTCTACCTCGTCTCCCTAGACTTTGAAAAAGAATAACATTCATTGGAAAGAGGAATCATGGTTTAAAACACACAAGAAAAAAGAAACAGTGGACTGTTCAAGTACGAATACCATTAATCCTAATCATAGTGACTATTAATCTTCCACTTCAACATATTCTAGTTCGAACTGAGACTGTTATCAAATTTTATTCACAGATAAGCCAAGTAAAGGATTAGACTGAGAAATCAGAACTTAACAGTCATCAGAACATAATTTCTTAACTCGAAAAAGGAATGCCCATCTCAGTAAATCCTCATACAAGTTCTGAGTTATAGACTTCAGAACTTAATCATCAGAACGTGTAACTAGAACTTGTCCTCAGAATTTGTGCAGTAATGACACAATGACTGTTTATCTAAAATAACATAGACCACCACAGAAATTTTCATCATTCAGATGGAGTGATTAGTGTGTGCATTAAGCTAAATAACAGACAAAGAGTAAAGTCTGATTCACTTCAGTACATCTTAGAAATAAGGCATAACTAAAATTTTGCTAAAGAGCTGTCATTGTCCTGAAACCTACTGATGAATGAGTTCATGCTTGAGTCCACCTCAACTGTTTTGTGCTAATTTTATGCATCTTTTGAAATTCTATTTTACAGTGGCTTCTCAGTGTAAGTGAGTCACGACTGTTTATCAGAATTTATGCTATTATCAGAGTATTTCTCCAGTAATCATAGAGTGTGAAAAGTCACCAAGAAAATATTTTGCTTTTCTAATGCATATCTACTTAATACCAGCAATGCACTTGGGTCGTCCCTTCCACATTTTTACTCTAGATCTCAAAGGAGTACCTGATTTTATTCTTTGATCTTTTTGCTTTTTGCTTTTTCTTTTGATAAGTGAGGTTTATAAGCACTTAGTACATTCAACAGTTTTACTAGTATCAGAACTTAACAGATGAGTAGCATTATTCTAATTTGTGACTTAGTAATAAGATATACAAAGTAAACTTAACTAAGCTCAATTATCAGAATTTGCTAATGTCATAGGGTTTCCACTGAAATAATTACTTCTTACATGGAATCATTTGTTTATTGAAGACTACTAGGTCAGTATCTAGCACAGTTATCCTCATAGGATAGAATACGTACTTGAACAGACATATCACTTATCAGAGTTTAGAAACATATATCAGACAACAGTCAGTACTTAAAGACATTTATCAATTAAGCACAGAATACATAATGAGATTAATTCTGTAAATACTGAGCATAAAGTCTGATAACACAGAACAAGACTAAGCAGATTTAGAGAAAGAACCTGAAACCATTCTAAGTTCATTTACCAATCTTGTAAAAGTAGCTTCACACAGTGGTTTTGTGAAGATATCTGCTAGTTGTTGATCTGTGGGAACAAAATGCAATTCCACTATACCTTCATCCACATGTTCCCTGATGAAGTGGTACCTGATGCTGATGTGCTTTGTCATTGAGTGTTGAACTGGATTACCTGTCATAGCAATAGCACTTTGATTATCACAGTAAATAGGGATTTTGAAATATGTTAACCCATAATCCAGTAACTGATTCTTCATCCAAAGAATCTGTGCACAACAGCTTCCTGCAGCAATATACTCTGCTTCTGCAGTTGATGTGGAAATTGACTTTTGTTTCTTGCTGTACCAAGAAACCAATCTGCCTCCAAGAAATTGACAGCTTCCACTTGTGCTTTTCCTGTCAATTTTGCAACCAGCAAAATCTGCATCTGAGTAACCTATTAGTTTAAAATCTAATTCTCTAGGATACCATAATCCCAGAGCAGCTGTTCCTTTAAGATACTTAAAGATTCTTTTTACAGCTGTTAAGTGAGGTTCTCTTGGATCTGCTTGAAATCTTGCACAAAGACAGGTAGCATACATGATATCAGGTCTACTAGCAGTTAGATAGAGTAGAGAGCCAATCATACCTCTGTAGTTAGTAATATCTACTGATTTACCGGTATCCTTATCCAGTTTTGTCGCAGTGGCCATTGGAGTGGATGCACTTGAACAATCTTACATTCCAAATTTTTTCAGCAAGTTTCTGGTGTACTTGGTTTGACAAATAAAAGTGCCTTCCTCATTCTGCTTGACTTGAAGGCCCAGAAAATAGCTAAGTTCCCCCATCATACTCATCTGATATCTTGACTGCATTAGCTTGGCAAACTTTTTGTAAAGTTTGTCATTTGTAGATCCAACATAAATCTGGACCAGAAGTAAGTCCTTTCCATGGTTGAGGTAGAACAGTGTTTTGTCTATTGTCCCTCTGTTGAATCCACTTTCCAGAAGAAACTGAGCTAAAGTCTCATACCATGCTCTAGGAGCTTGCTTAAGTCCATAAAGTGCTTTATCAAGCCTGTAGACATAATTTGGATGTTTGGTATCTATAAAACCTGGAGGTTGTTCAACATATACCTCTTCCTCCAATTCTCCATTGAGAAAAGCACTTTTCACCTCCATTTGAAAGACAGTAAACTTTTTGTGAGCAGCATAAGCCAAGAATATCCTTATGGCTTCTAACCTAGCAACTGGTGCAAATGTTTCATCATAATCAATTCCCTCCTGTTGAGAATATCCTTTTGCAACCAGCCTTGCCTTATTCCTTGTAATTATGCCATCACTGTCAGTTTTGTTTCTGAATACCCACTTTGTACCAACAACAGATCTATTCTTTGGTCTTGGCACTAGGGTCCAAACTTTGTTTCTTTCAAATTCATTCAACTCTTCCTGCATTGCTTGCACCCAATCAGTATCTTGAAGAGCTTCTTCCACTTTCTTTGGCTCAGTCTGAGAGAGAAAAGAATTGTAAAGACATTCATTTGAAGTACCTGTTCTAGTTCTGACACCTGCATCAGGATTTCCAATTATCAAATCAGGTATATGTGATTTTGTCCACTTCCTTGCAGATGGAAGGTTTTCTCTAGAACTGGATGCTCCCCCATGATCCATGCTATTTTCATTTTCATTTTCTGATGTTCCCCCTGAAACTATGCTCTCTGAGTTGGATTCTTCAGTATTTAGATTTCCAGCACTATCAGAACTTGGCTTATCAGAACTTGACGAATCAGAACTTGAAGAGCCAGATGCATGTTCTGATGTTTCTTGAGATGTGGTAGGATCTTGAGTATGCTCCCCCTGCATAGGTGCATCTTCCTTTGACGTAGTCTCCACAGTTTCAATAACATCAGAGTTTAATCCATCAGAGTTTACAGTATCAGGACTTAGACTGTCAGGATTTTCTGTATCAGAATTTGAGTCTTCATTTTCAAATCTCAGCTGATCATGGTCAATGAAATCTTCAAGACCAGTAATCTTTTTGTCATCAAAAGAGACATTGATAGATTCCATGACCACTTTTGTTCTCAAGTTATAGACTCTGAAGGCTTTTGTGGAAAGTGGATATCCAACAAAGATTCCTTCATCAGCTTTTAGATCAAACTTTGATAGCTGTTCAGGATGAGTCTTGAGAACAAAACACTTGCATCCAAATACATGAAAATATTTCAGATTTGGCTTCTTTTTTTCACCATCTCATATGGTGTTTTTCCATGCTTGTTAATGAGTGTTGCATTTTGAGTAAAACAAGCAGTCTGCACAGCTTCATCCCAAAAATAGGTTGGAAGCTTTGCTTCTTCAAACATTGTACGTGCAGCTTCAATGAGAGTTCTATTCTTCCTTTCAACAACTCCATTTTGCTGGGGAGTTCCAGGAGCAGAAAATTCCTGCTTTATTCCATGGCTTTTGCAGAACTCTTCCATTATCAAATTCTTGAACTCAGTGCCATTATCACTCCTTAAAACTTTCACAGAATCTTTGACCATTTTATCCAGATGTTTAATATGATCAATCAAGGTTGATGCAGTTTCACTTTTTGTATGCAAGAAATACACCCATGTGTATCTGGTGAACTCATCCACTATGACCAACGCATACTTCTTCTTTGCAATAGACATGACATTTACTGGACCAAATAGATCAACATGTATTAGATGATAAGGCTCAAGAATTGATGATTCAGTCTTGCTCTTGAATGAAGATTTTCTTTGTTTGGCTTTCTGACATGAATCAAAAAGACCATCAGGAGCAAATACTGTGTTTGGCAATCCTCTCACAAGATCTTTCTTGACCAGTTCATTTATATTGTTGAAATTTAAATGAGAGAGTTTCTTATGCCAATTCCAGCTTTCTTCAATTGATGCTCTACTCATCAGACAGATTGCAGAACCATCCGTACTTGTTGAAAGCTTAGCTTCATAAATGTTACCACGCCTGTATCCTTTCAGAACAACTTTGCCTTTAGATTTACTTACAATTTCACAGTGTTCTTCAAAGAAATCAACATGATAACCTCTGTCACAGATTTGACTTATACTCAGTAGGTTGTGTTTAAGTCCTCAGACTAGAGCTACTTGTTTAATTATGACATTTCCAAGATTGATATTGCCATATCCCAATGTTTTTCCAATGTTGCCATCTCCACAAGAAACACTTGGGCCAGCTTTCTCCACAAAGTCTGATAGCAGGGCCTTATTTCCAGTCATATGTCCTGAACATCCACTGTCCAGAACTAGAATATTTTCCTGTTGCCCTGCAATCACAAAGACCACTAATTATTAATTTTAAGGACCCATACTTGCTTGGATCCTTTGGCCTTATTAAGTTTGTTAACATTTGCAGCGGATTTAGCATCAGAGTTTATGTTAACATTTTTCTTATCAGAACTTACACTATCAGACTTTGAATTAGAATTTACACTAGAAGGAACAATGGAAACTTTCTTCAAAGAAGGTTTTATTTGATAATAATCATAGTACAAACTATGATATTCCTTACAAGTATAAATGGAATGCCATAAACTACCACAATGAAAACAAGGATTTTGTGGTTTGTATCTAACAGACTGACTCTTAACTCCTGATTTTGAAGGTAAGGAGTTAATATTCTTATTCTTCCTGCAAAAAGAAGCCAGATGGTTAGAACTTCCACAGTTATGACATGTTTTCCTAGGAGCATCAGGAACAGGTTTATAATCATTGCTTTTATTCACTCCTTCCTTTCCATTCCTATTTTTCCTAGGTGATTTTACCTTTTTGCATTCTTGACATCTTTCAGCTTATGCTTAAGCTGCTTCTTTGTCATTAAGCCTATGTTCACTTCAGCTGTCTTTTCCTGTTTTAGTTTGTCAGAAGTTGATTCCTTTGTAACTTCTGATTTTTCATTTTCAGACTTTACAGTTACAAACTTAACAGGTTTTAACTTTGGCTTTTGCTTATGAACTGACTTAATTTCTTCAGTTCCTTTATCTTTCTTATCTTCTCCATAACCTAAGCCCTCTTTCCAGTTTCCACTACTTAGCAAATTTTGAGTTGTTTTGCCAGAGTTAGTCCAAGTCCTGATAATCTCTCTTTCCTTTTCTAACTCAGTTTTTAGAGGAGATTCATTTAATTTTAGCACTTCATTCCTAACATAAAAAGCATCATCTCTATCCTTCTGAGTTTGATGGAACATGACTAACTCTTTTTCTAAGAAATCATTTCTTTTCTTAAATGCAAGATTTTCAGAAGTTAATCTTTCACATGTTAAAGTTTGATCTCTATAACTAACAAACATGGTTTTAAGATATCTTCTCAACTCATTAATATCATCAGTATGAAAAGCATAAGTAGTCTGAGGTACCTTTGTTTCAGCAGCTTCAGAACTGCTCTCAGCACTTTCTTTATCAGCATTTGCCATCAATGCATAGTTTTCCTCACTTTCAGAGTCTGAGGTGTCTGTCCAGCTTTTCTGCTTTGTGACAAGAGCCTTGCCTTTGTCACCCTTTACCTTCTTGTAGTCAGGAGATATGTGGCCTTTCTCACCACAGTTATAGTATTTAACATTGGTGTAATCTCCTCTATCAGACTTTCCTCCTCTGCCTTCAGATCTTCTGAAATTCTTCTTATCAGAACTTATGCCTTTCCTGGAAAACTTCTTTCCCTTCCTGAACTTCCCGTATGCAATCTTTGTGATTCCTTTCACCATAAGAGCACACAGCTTCATCATCTCCTCATCAGCATCAGTCTCAGGCAAGCTTTCAGAATCTGAGTCATCATCACTCTCAGAACTTGATGACTTAGTATCAGACTTTATGAAAAGAGCTTTACCCTTGTCTTTCTTTGAGGAAGCTGCTTTGGGGAATTCTTCTTCAGCCTTAAGAGCAACTGTCCTTGACTTTCCTCCTTTCCTCTTGCTTCTTTGTTCCATCTCCAGCTCATGAGTCTTGAGCATTCCATAGATTTCGTCAAGAGTTGTTTCATCAAGATTGTAGTTGTCTCTTATTGTCGTTGCCTTCAAATCCCAGCATTCAGGAAGAGCTAACAGGAACTTAAGGTTTGAATCTTCAAGATAATACTCTTTATCAACCAATGACAAATCATTCAAAAGTTTGACAAATCTATCATATAAATCATTCAATGACTCATTAGTCTTTGAGTTAAAGTGTTCATACTCTTGAGTGAGTATTGTCTTCCTGTTCTTCTTAATTGTGTCAGTTCCCTGACACCTTGTTTCCAGAGCATCCCATATCTCCTTAGCAGTCTTGCAGTTGATTACCCTGTTTGACATTACATTATCAATGGCGCTATGCAGTAAGTGTCGTACCTTAGCATCCTTAGCAATTGATGCTATGTCTTCAGCAGTATAATCACTCTTCTCTTTTGGTACGGTCTTTGCTGCTTCACCTGCAACTGCAACAACAAGCTTGGTTGGTTTGTGAGGGCCTTCCTTGATTCTATCAAGGTATTCTGGATCTGTTGCTTCCAGGAATATGGTCATCCTTACCTTCCATATGGGATATTCAGATGGTCTCAGTATGGGAACTCTGATGGTCTCATACCGACTCTGAATTTGTGTCTTTGGTGATTCCTCAGTTTTGGTAGGCTTAGTTGGAGTTTCTGTGTCCGACATGATTGTGTTTGGATCTTTAACTGTATGTATGTTAACAGATGGGCTCTGATACCAATTGTTAGGTCACACACACACTATAGAGGGGGTGAATACAGTGTATAGTACACTCAAATCGAACTTTAAGAACTTAAGTAACAGAAAACAAACTTTATTGAAACAATAAACTCTGTTACAGTATAGAACTGTTACCTCTCAGTGATGAACAAATATCACGAGAGCTGCTAGGGTTACAATGAATAATCTTCTCTAATAATGATAACACTTTTAGTGTAAACCCTATGTCTGTGTTTATATACTACACAGTTACAAGATAATCGCTAATTGATATGGAATATAATTCTGCTTCCTAAAATATATCAATCAGATATCTTTTCTTCCAAGTATTCCATTCTTTACGGAATTCCTTCTTCATGCATATCTCTTCTTATGTTTATCTTGATCTTCTTTCCTTTAATCAGCTACTGTCCTTATCTGATTATCCTTCAGCACTTAAGTTCTGATATTTATCTTCTGATGATTATCTCCTGATAACATACGTACTGATATCCTTAAGTCCTGACTTCCAGTATAAGTACTGATCAACAGTTAAGTACTGATTTATCCTGTTCAAGTAAGATCTGAAAGCTAAACATAAAACATATTAGCCATGACATTATCAAATATATCTAACACTTTCATCTTGAGAAAGAAGATGTAAATGCATCTTCACTTTCCAGTGATGATAGTTATCTTTTTCCAGGACTGGAATCTTTATACCAATATCCTTCCTAGCAGGAGGGTTCTTCTGTGCACTCATGATGTTAGCATAATAGATCTTTAAACTCTTTGTATGTTAAGAGCTTGCTCTGATACCAATTGTTATTCCCAGTGGACTAACAATGAGATTTACAGAAGGGGGTTTAATGTAAATCTCAAAAGTTTTTCAAGTTTTGAGCAGTTTCTAAGGCTAAGTGTTTTAGTGAGAAAATGTGTGTGAATTGCTTGAAGCTAATACAGACAGATATATATTCAAACACAAATGTAAAGTACACAAAGAACTTAAAAACTTTTCTGGTGGATTTGTTGTTCCACCAGAGATGTGTTATTTCAGAAAATCTGTGATTCAAAGAATTAAATCACAGCTGCTTCCTAGTACAAACTAGATGATTTTCTCTCTGGATTTTTCTAAACAGCTCTGGAAAATTCACATCTAATTACTAGCTGCTACTTGGTTTATATATATCACCAAGTTTACAAGTGAAGATAAAACTGTAAAATACAATTAAAAAGGCTCTTCACATGTTTCTTCTTCATTTCTCTATCCAATGTAATTTGGGTTTGTTAGGTCACACACACTGTAGAGGGGGTGAATATAGTGTAAAGTACAATCAAATCGAACTTTAATATCTCAAGTAACAGAAAACAAACTTTATTGAAACAATAAACTCTGTTACAGTATGGAACTATTACCTCTCAGTGATGAACAAATATCACGAGAGCTGCTAGGATTACAATGAATAATCTTCTTGAATATGATAACACTTATAGTGTAAACCCTATGTCTGTGTTTATATACTACACAGTTACAAGATAATCGCTAATTGATATGGAATAAATTCTGCTTCCTAAAATATATCAGTCAAATATCTTTTCTTCCAAGTATTCTATTCTTTATAGAATTCCTTCTTCATGCGTATCTCTTCTTATGTTTATCTCGATCTTCTTTCCTTTAATCAGCCACTGTCCTTATCTGAACGTCCTTCAGCACTTAAGTTCTGATATCCATCTTCTGATGATTATCTCCTGATAATATAAGTACTGATATCCTTAAGTCCTGACTTCCAGTAAGTACTGATTTATCCTGTTTAAGTAAGATCTGAAAACTAAACATAAATCATATTAGCCATGACATTATCAAATATATCTAACAATCTCCCCCAACTTGTAAATTAGCATAATATACAAGTTTAACAGATATTTGATGATGTCAAAAACATTAATTAAAAATGCATGAGAATTAGACTAGATAACTACAACTTACAGTCCTTAAAGCTTTACCAACATTTAACTTCTGATAACAGCTTCAGTCTGTACAAATATCAGAATTTAATCAGTTGTAGATCTTGACTTGGCTTCATCTTCTGATCTCTCTGATATCAGGAGTTGTTCTGAGATAGTTCTTCAACAAACATCTCTCAGCATATCTAAGTTCATCAATCATCCTCCTTTTAGCATCTTTAAGCTCTATATTATCTTCACCAATTTGAAAGATTGCATCCCTGAGATCATTAATCTTTGCTTTTCTTATATCCTGATCTAGTATGATCAAATAAGCTTTATCAGACTCAAGATTGAATTCCACAGCCCTGTAACCCAGAAAGGTAGTTATAATTTTAGCAGTGTTGGGCTTCATTTCAACTATATCACCCTTGTGATCTCTGTACTTTGGAACATATGTGATGTCAGACTTAACAGAATAAAGCCTTTTCTGTCTCTGAATCTGATCCTTCAAATAGTTTGCAGCACTTCCTGTCAATCTGTCATCCACTTGAAGTAAGAATAGTACATGCTCCAATTCTTCAAAATACTTCAATGGAATGGCATTTTGCCTTATATGATAAACCCTACCATCTGTCATGAAGTACAACAAGATGTGTTCTTTCAAGTAGGTATGGTAAACCATTTGTACAGATTTCAGTTGATTCAATCTCTCAGGAGTTGCTCCAATACCTGGTTCACTCAAGGAAGTTGGATCATTGGTAGTGTTCTGTATTCTTCTTTCATCAGCACTTCCCAATCCAGTTTTATCTCTTGCTTCCTTTCCAGTAACTACTCTTGCTTCAAAACCACTTACAGCAGTCTTCAAAGGTTGAGTCTGTTTTGCTTTAGTGAATCCTGGTAGGAGTGTCTTTGATCTATCTTCTGATATCAAGTTAACTTGAGCTATATCAGAGGTTACTTGCTTCTTTGGAATATCAGAACTTACTGTCTCTTGACTCTGAATAACTTGAGCCATGTCAGATGTTGTTTTAAGAACTTTTCTTGAAGTCAGAGCAAGATCATCCATTTCATCAGCGATTTCTTCATTCTCAAGAGGCGCATAAACCTTGATAGGTTCACCAACCTTTTCTTTACCCTTGGATCTTGGATCTATCTGCAGTTGTGATTTAGCCAATATTGCTTCAGTATTTGTCCTTTCTTTTATCACAATGCCTTTGAGTTTTGGAAGTGTCTTTTTACCAGAAGCTTCAGATTTAGATGCGACTTTCTCTGATTTAAGTCTGGCTTCTTCTTCCATTAAACTCTCCAAGTCCATTTCTGGATTTTCCCGAAGAAATAACTGTCTTGACATTTCTTCATCAAGATCTAAAAGTTCATCAGAACTTATCCTTTTACCAGTAGCAAAACTAATTCTTTTCCCAGTATTAGAACTTATCCTGTAACTTGTGATTTCAGCTTTTCTTGATGAGAAACCTCTACCTTGACTATGACCTCTACCCATTCCCGAGTTTCCTTGATCATCCTTTTCATCATCCTTCCCTTTTAGTGTCTTGGCAGTCTTGCATTTGGACTTAATTACTCTCTTCCCCTTTTTGGCATCAGCAGGTAGTAGAAGAGAGACAAGCAATTCCACTGAGGCTTGGATTTCAGTAAGTTGGGATTGCTGAGAAGCTTGATTTTTCAGAATATCATCAATCTAAGCTTGTTGTGTCTCTTGAGTCTTCTCAATATAAGCAATCCTGTCAAAGGTAGGTTGGAAGAATTTTTTCTTATCAATCTTTTGAACTTGTTCTTGCTTCATTAGTTCTTCCCTTAAGAGATGTAACTCTGCATGAGTATTTGAATGAAGACCTTGTAAATGTTTAGTACTCAATGCAGTGACTCTAAGTTGTGTTTTGAAATCATCAGTATTTAACATTTCATCAGCTTTTGTCAAGTGCTCAGCCAGATTCTGTGCAGAAGGAGCACATGTGACTGAGTTCCATTCCTTAGTCCACTCCTGTCCTGCAGGAGTTTCACTCCAAGGCACTGGTGCTTCTCTTGTAACAAACTTCCTAACAATTTCAGGTTTAAGAACAAGTTGTTGAGGGGCATATCCTGAAGGACCTGCTTCATCTGCAGTCGGAGCAGCATCACCAGTATCTCTTTGTAGATATGGATTCCTTGGGAGTTTCAGGAACAGTCATTCTTCTAAGCCTCTTGAGAAGCCTAGATCCCCCAATTTCAGAATCCTTCTGAGAAGTCACTGTCTCAGCTTCTTGGACAACAAGTTCTGATGTAGAAACCTGTTTCTCATTGTCAGACTCATCTCTCAAAGCAATCCTCCTTCTCTTTTGAGGTATTTGAGGAACAGTCTTTGTCCTCTTAGGTTTGGAAGATGAAGGCTTCACAGTAGGTGCTGAGGATGAGGGTTGAACTGACTGTGAAGTGGAGAGATAGGATTTGATATATTGCCTAAGGGTTGGTTGAGTAGTATGGGTGGTATGTTCTGATGGTTGTTGTGGTGTTTGGGAGGTGTTTGTTGGTTGGACATCAGGATAAACAGATCTATAGGAATCAGGATCATCATTTACTAAGATCTGTTTCACAGACTGAGGAATCTATAAAGGTCTAACCACTGGTTTCTTAGTGTCAGCATTTACCAGGTCATTAAAGTAACATTTGGCAACTTTAAAAGGTGAAGTTAAGGTACTGGTTAGTCGAGGTTCATCAGTACAAAAAGTATATATAAGTTGACAGAATCTAGCAAAGTAGACAACATTCCTATCCTCTGTCATCCTATCCCCAATAAAACCTATTATAGCCGTTGCAAAATCAAAATGAGTTTGGTTTATAATGGCATACCCGATGTGCTGACTCATTATAGGGATGGCATCAAAATTCGAACACTTGTTCCCAAAAGCTTTAGTGATGCAGTCGAAGAAGAAGCTCCATTCCCTTCTGATATGAGCCCGTTTCAACTGCCCAAGCTTTTCCAAACTCTGTTCATACCCTAAACTGGCCATTAACTCCTGAAGAGCCGATTCCTCTGGAATTGAAAAAGTACATCCTTCTGGGAGATGTAGAGCCTTGCGTATTGTACCAGGAGTGACTGCAAATGAAGAATCACCCACTTCGAAAACAATACTAGGAGTACCATTTGGACCACCATTATCAAAGTTTCCAGTCCTCCAAAGTGTCAGAACTTGTTGGCTTGAGAATACTGAAGGTTGGGTCAATGCATACCCGATTTCACTGTGTGCAAGAAGGTCTTGCACAAAATGCAATTCAGACGGAGCTTCAGCATTATCAAGAATAGCAGCATAATTGTTTGGAACAAATTTAGCTCCATCAATGATTAAATCCTTAGGTGCCATGAAAGTGATCGAGAGGTTTAAGTGCCTGTTAGGTGTTTGCTAGAATGTCTATATGAAAAACCAACGTTAGAAGAAGAAAGAGAGTAAAAGCAAGTAGAGAGAAAAAGTATGAAAGAATATAAAAGATTAAAAAATCTTCTCTCTGTCTTACCTATACTTTTGAAAAAAAAATGTAACCGTTGGACACCTGTCAGACATGCAGTAAAAACGAATAGTTAATGTGCACGAGAAAACAATAATCATTACTTACCCACTTGCAGTTTTTCAAGGAAAAACCGTTTCACTTACCCAGTTATTCCATTAATCAAGGTGAAACAGTTTTAATTCAAAATTGAAACTGTTCCCACTTATTTAATTATTTTTCACTGCAACATCAATATTCTGAAAAAAAAAATCGAGTGAAAATGACCATAATTAATCGGACGAGCAAGTACTGATAAAAGAAAATCAGAACTTAAGTTAAAATAGAATTTGTATGGTCATCAGAATATGAATATGTATCAGGATTTATCAATACATTACAAAATATCTCAGAGACAAGATCTTGAAACAAAAACAAATTTCATTAATATATCAAGAGAATACATTCATGAAATTTAAATTACATCAGAACTTGTACAAGATTTCCCTAAGCTGCTAAACCTAACGTCAACAACCTTTGTCCTAGCTCAAGAAGCAGGGCAAGGCTGATGATGAAGAAAAACATGAAGAAGAAAATAAATTATTTCTTCTTCCTACTCTTGACAAACAGAATAGCGAGTCGAATGATTCGCTCTTGCTGGCGGAGAGCTTCCAGCCTTTCCTCCTCCAATCGCTCCAGATGGCGATGGTAGTCCATGTAGAAGAACACGAGGTGGGTAAGTACCTCCTGGGGAACAGAGTCCTATATCTCATCAGGAATGGCAGGGACGTGCCATTCCTGCTGCCAATCGGCACAGCTCAGCTCCATGTTGAATGTTTCGTAGTTCAAAAACATATTGTAATTGACCATGGTTTTTTGATAGAAAAAGTATGAAGGTGAGTTTGTGATAAAAGTGGTGATGGGAAGGCTGATGTGAAGTGGTTGTTTATATAGGCAAGAGAATGCCAGGAGACGCAAAGAAATTTAATGCTGACAGGTGGAATTAATTCTACCTCGTCTCCCCAGACTTGGAAAAAGAAAAACATTCATTGGAAAGAGAAAACATGGTTTAATGCGCACAAGAAGCAAGTAAAAGTTGACTGTTCATGTACGAGTACCACTATCCCTAACTATAGTGACTATTAATCTTCCACTTCAACAGTATTCTGGTTTAAACTAAGACTGTTGTCAAATTTTATCCAAAAATAAGTCAAGTAAAGAATCAGACTGTAATATCAGAACTTAGACTTATATCAGAACTTAACAGTCATCAGAACATAATTTCTTAACTCAAAAAAGGAATGCCTATTTTAGTAAGTCCTCACACAAATTCTGATTTATATTCTTCAGAACTTAATCACCAGAACATGCAATCAGAACTTGTCCTCATAATTTGTGCAATGTGACACAATGACTGTTCATCTAAAATAACATAGATCACCACAGTGATTTTCATCATTTATATAGAGTGGTTAGTGTGTGCATTAAGCTAAATATCAGACAAAGAGAAAAGTCTTATTCACTTCAGTACATCTTAGAAATAAGGCATAACTAAAACTTTACTAAAAACCTGTCAATATTCTGAAACCTACTATTGAATGAATTCATGCTTGAGTCCACCTCAACTATTTTTTGCTAATTTTGTGCATCTTTTTAAATTCTATTTTACAGTGGCTTCTCAGTGTAAGTGAGTCACGACTGCTTATCAGAATTTATGCTATTATCAGAGTATTTCTCCAGTAATCATAGAGTGTGAAAAGTCACCAAGAAAATATTTTATTTGCTTTTCTGATGCATATTACTTAATACCAGCAATGCACTTGGGTCTTCCCTTCCACATTTTTACTCTAGATCTCAAAGGAGTACCTGATTTTTAATCCTTGTTTCGCTTTCTTTTTCTTTTGATAAGTGAGGTTTATCAGCACTTAGTTCATTCAACAGATTTACTAGCATCAGAACTTAACAGATGAGTAGCATTATTCTAGTTTGTGACTTAGTAATAAGATAGACAAAGTAAACTCAACTAAGCTCAATTATCAGAATTTGCTTGTGTCAAAAGATTTCCACAGAAATAATTACTTCTTACACGGGATCCCTTGTTTATTGAAGACTACTAGGTCAGCATCTAGCACAGTTATCCTCATAGGATTGAATAGTTACCTAAACAGACATATCACTATCAGAGTTTAGAAACATTGATCAGACAACAGTCAGTACTTAAACATATTTTTCAATTAAGCACAGAATACACAAAGAGATTGAATTCTGTAAGTACTGATCTTAAAGTCTGATGCAACAGAACAAAACTAAGCAGATTTAGAGAAAGAACCCGAAACCATTCCAAGTTCATTTACCAATCTTGTAAAAGTAGCTTCACACAATGGTTTTGTGAAGATATCTGCTAGTTGTTGATCTGTTGAAACAAAGTGCAATTCCACTGTACCTTCATCTACATGTTCCTTGATGAAGTGGTACCTGATGCTGATGTGCTTTATCATATAGTGTTGAACTGGATTACCTGTCATAGCAATAGCACTTTAATTATCATAGTAAATAGGGATTTTGAAATATGTTAACCCATAATCCAGTAACTGATTCTTCATCCAAAAAATCTGTGCACAACAGCTTCCTACAGCAATATATTCTGCTTCTGCAGTTGATGTGGAAATTGACTTTTGTTTCTTGCTAAACCAAGAAACCAATCTGCCTCCAAAAAATTGGCAGCTTTCACTTGTGCTTTTCCTGTCAATTTTGCAACCTGCAAAATCTGCATCTGAGTAACCTATTAGTTTAAAATATGATTCTCTAGGATACCACAATCCCAGATCAGCTGTTCCTTTAAGATATTTGAAAATTCTTTTCACAGCTGTTAGGTGAGGTTCTCTTGGATCTGCTTGAAATCTTGCACAAAGACAGGTAGCATACATGATATCAGGTCTACTAGAAGTTAGATAGAGTAGAGAGCCAATCATACCTCTGTAATCAGTAATATCTACTGATTTACCAGTATCCTTATCCAGTTTTGTTGCAGTGGCCATGAGAGTGGATGCACTTGAACAATCTTGCATTCCAAATTTCTTCAGCAAATTTCTGGTGTACTTAGTTTGACAAATAAAAGTGCCTTCTTCATTCTGCTTGACTTGAAGGCCCAGAAAATAGCTAAGTTCCCCCATCATACTCATCTGATACCTTGACTGCATCACTTTGGTAAACTTCTTGCAAAGTCTGTCATTTGTATACCCAAAATGATATCATCAACATAAATCTGGACCAAAAGTAAGTCATTTCCATGGTTGAGGTAGAACAGTATTTTGTCTATAGTTCTTCTGTTGAATCCACTTTCCAGAAGAAACTGAGCTAAAATCTCATACCATGCTCTGGGAGCTTGCTTAATTCCATAAAGTGCTTTATCAAGCCTGTAGACATAATCTGGATGTTTGGAATCTACAAAGCCTGGAGGTTGTTCAACATATACTTCCTCCTCCAATTCTCCATTGAGAAAAGCACTTTTCACATCCATTTGAAAGACAGTAAACTTTTTGTGAGCAACATAAGCCAAAAATATCCTTATGGCTTCTAACCTAGCAACTGGTGCAAATGTTTCATCATAATCAATTCCCTCATGTTGAGAATATCCTTTTGCAACCAGCCTTGCCTTATTCCTTGTAATTATGCCATCACTGTCAGTTTTGTTTCTGAATACCCACTTTGTACCAACAACAGATCTATTCTTTGGTCTTGGCACTAGGGTCCAGACTTTGTTTCTTTCAAATTCATTTAACTCTTCCTGCATTGCTTGCACCCAATCAGCATCTTGAAGAGCTTCTTCCACTTTCTTTGGCTCAGTCTGAGAGAGAAAAGAATTGTAAAGACATTCGTTTGAAGTACCTGTTCTAGTTCTGACACCTGCATCAGGATTTCCAATTATCAAATCAGGTGTATGTGATTTAGTCCACTTCCTTGCAGATGGAAGGTTTTCTCTAGAACTGGATGCTCCCCCATGATCCATGCTATCTTCATTTTCATTTTCCGATGCTCCCCCTAAAACTATGCTCTCTGAGTTGGATTCTTCAGAATTTAGATTTTCAGAACTATCAGAACTTGGCTTATCAGAACTTGACGAATCAGAACTTGAAGAGCCAGATGTATGTTCTGATGCTTTTTGAGATGTGGTATGTTCTTGAGTATGCTCCCCTGCATAGGTGCATCTTCCTTTGGCGTAGTCACCACAGTTTCAATAACATAAGAGTTTAATCCATCAGAGTTTACAGTATCAGGACTTAGACTGTCAGGATTTTCAGTATCAGAATTTGAGTCTTCATTTTCAAATCTCAGCTGATCATGATCAATAAAATCTTCAAGACCAGTAATATTCTTATCATCAAAAGAGACATTAATAGATTCCATGACCACTCTTGTTCTCAAATTATAGACTCTGAAGGCTTTTGTGGAAAGTGGATATCCAACAAAGATTCCTTCATCAACTTTTAGATCAAATTTAGATAGTTGTTCAGGATAAGTCTTGAGAATAAAACACTTGCATCCAAATACATGAAAGTACTTCAGATTTGGCTTCTTTTTCTTCACCATCTCATATGGTGTTTTTCCTTGCTTGTTAATGAGTGTTGTATTTTGAGTAAAACAAGCAGTCTGCACAGCTTCAGCCCAGAAATAGGTTGGAAGCTTTGCTTCTTCAAGCATTGTACGTGCAGCTTCAATGAGAGTTCTATTCTTCCTTTCAACAACTCCATTTTGCCGTGGAGTTCCAGGAGCAGAAAATTCCTGCTTAATTCCATGGTTTTTGCAGAACTCTTCCATTATCAAATTCTTGAACTCAGTGCCATTATCACTCCTTATAGTTTTCACAGAATCTTTGACCAATTTATCCAGATGTTTGACATGATCAATCAAGATAGATGCAGTTTCATTTTTTGTGTGCAAGAAATACACCCATGTGTATCAAGTGAACTCATCCACTATGACCAACGCATATTTCTTCTTTGCAATGGACATGACATTCACTGGACCAAATAGATCAACATGTAGTAGATGATAAGGCTCAAGAATTGATGATACAGTCTTACTCTTGAATGAAGATTTTCTTTGTTTGGCCTTCTGACAAGAATCACAAAGGCCATCAGGAGCAAATACTGACTTTGGCAGTCCTCTCACAAGATCTTTCTTGACTAGTTCATTTATATTGTTGAAATTTAAATGAGAGAGTTTCTTGTGCCAATTCCAGCTTTCTTCAATTGATGCTCTACTCATCAGACAGATTGCAGAACCATCAGTACTTGTTGAAAGCTGAGCTTCATAAATGTTACCATGCCTGTATCCTTTTAGAACAACTTTGCCTTTGGATTTACTCACAACTTCACAGTGTTCTTCAAAGAAATCAACATGATAGCCTATGTCACAGATTTGACTTATACTCAGCAGATTGTGTTTAAGTCCTGAGACCAGAGCTACTTCTCTAATGATGATAACCTATGTCAACATGAAAACCTATGTCACAGTATTTAATATTGCCATATCCAAATATTTTTCCAATGTTGCCATCTCCATAAGAAACACTTGGGCCAGCTTTTTCCACAAAGTCTGATAGCAGGGCTTTATTTCCAGTCATATGTCCTGAACATCCACTGTCCAGAACTAGAATATTTTTCCTGTTGCCCTGCAATCACAAAGACCACTAATGTGACGCCCTCCAACCCGGGGTCTAGATTTGGGGGTCACTCGCCAATAAACCAAAATAAAATAATCACAGCGGAATAATATAATAAATACGACCCCTTTACCTGCACTGGATCGATCACAGGTTATAGTATGGAACAGGCACTACTACAAATCAAGTGTTATTACAAACCATAGTCTAATTAGTTTTACAACTTATTCAAATTTTATTACAAACCTCTAGACTAATTAAGTATCCCAAACTGTCTACCTGGAAACACACCAACTATTTACAAACACATAACCTCTGGTCAGACCTGGAACTTAAGCTTGCCCTGGCCTAGCTGAAAGAATCAAGATAAGAAACAAGTATGAGCGAAAGAAATGCTCAGCAAGTAGTAAATAGCTTATGATTTGGAATAACAACAGTATATCTGATGAACAAAACCAACTACAATAACTGAACAGTATCAAGACTGATATAAATTTGATAATAAACAACATTTGCAATATATTATGTTTTGGGATTGGAATCCTCGAACGACGGTGTGTTGCCGCCGGTGATCAGCCGCGGAGCAACACCGGTATGCCGAAGCATATCCAACTAAACAAAAGGTACCCAAGGCACATATTGGCCTAGCAAGGTGTTATATCCTGTATAACACATAGCTCACACTGGACCGCCGCCACGGTCTCTTACGCAACCATCCAACCCATAAAACCATTTTCCGTCAAAGGTGTCGAATCAAATGACATCCTTAACCACATAACTCCCCATTTCTCATGGTCCGGAGTTTTCTCAACAACCAATGGCGAAATAACCAGAACAATTAGTTATTCGCTAGTCTCAATTCAAAGCTTCACTGTATAGAGTAAGTTATAGCGAAATGTAAAAATATTTAACTATTCTGAACTTAGAATAGTAGAGAAATTGAAAGGATAAATTCAGAGTCAATAACACTTGAATGGTATGTGAACATATAAATATTTGCATAATAAGATTCAAAATAAACGTCACTGGAACAATAAGTGAAGTTAGGGTACTTGCATAATATAATTCGAAATGAACATCACTTGAACGATAAGTGAAGTTAGGGTTACTTGCCTGGTATGCTCAATAACCTTTTACTTTAACTCTGTTTCTAACTGCTGGCTACTATCTCCGTCTAACACTTGACTGCGCTCCTTGCTACTCGATTCTATAAACAAAAGGACTATCTTAAGTGACAGAACTAAACTCAATCGACGTAACTATACGTCTTGACATCTACCCGACCGTTTATAATTAACATGGCATTTTAAAACTGTAAACAGATAGCATATATATCACGTAACACG
Source organism: Apium graveolens (assembly GCF_009905375.1). Taxonomy (NCBI): domain Eukaryota; kingdom Viridiplantae; phylum Streptophyta; class Magnoliopsida; order Apiales; family Apiaceae; genus Apium; species Apium graveolens. The sequence continues at coordinate 34,394,366 of NC_133652.1, forward strand.
TAATCATGGTATTCATATAACACGTACTCACATATTTCATGTAATACATAAGTCAAATCATTAAAAGGTACATCTCAGTGCGTTCAGAATGAAAATCAGTTCAATATTAGCATTTATCGATCAAATACCGACTCAAACTGATACACAAATCAAATGACATTGCAATACAATAAAAATTAGGTCTCAAAAGTATTTTTATTGGAAGCGCAATATTTTTCTGAGTCTGTACGCGTTCGTTTTGTATTAAACGGACAAACGGTTGATTTATTATGAATAAAATAAGAAATAAATAGAATTAAATCAATTAATAATAACATTAATTGATTTTTAAATACCAAAATATAATTTTTAAAACCTTAAAATAATTTTTAGAAATTATTTGAATTAATTATAAATAATTTACATTTATTTAACTATTTATAAGTAAAATTAATTGAATAATTGATTTTTATTCAATTAATTAAATTCATAACTAATTAACTAAAATGAATTATAAATAATTCAATCAAATTGGATTTTTGAAAATAATAAAAGAAAATAATTTTTGAAATTTAAAATAATTCAGAAAATAATTTTTTTTTAGAATTTTAGATAATAAATAAATGATTTTTGAAAGTAAAATAAATGGTTTTTTTTTTTAATTTTGAAAATAAACAAAACAGAAAATCTCACAAACAGGTTTTAGTATTCTGTTTTGGAAAATGTAAGATTAAAACCGGGTCTGACTACAACCCAACGGGTCGGGCAAGAACCCAGACGGTTTCGTATGAATGTGGCCGGAAATTCCCGCCGGTTTCTGGAATTTCCAGATTCCGGTCGCCGGGGAATTTTCCGACGTGGTTCCGGTGAAGCAAAACGCTTCCTTTCAGGCTGCTGTTTTGCCGTGCTTAGTACCCCGTTCGATTCCTGCTTTCACCAACTCCACAACCCAGCCAACAGTAGCCCCAAACGAACTAAAGTTCGTCCTCTCCGGCGAGCTCAACACCAAGTCTGACCACCCAAATCGGAAAACTCCGATTTTAACCAAATCGGTACCAAAATTCAAGTTTAAATTACCAAAATGAAGCTCAGAACAAGTACAAACTAATCCAATCATCAAATATAACCAAGAACATCATTATAATCAAGAAAATCGATTTGAAAAATTCATAAAAACTTAGAACTCGACTTTAGCACTCTGGGAATCAAACAACACCTATTTATAATCAAATCGACTGTAAACCATCATCTAACGCTATCTGTAACATCAGAATCAATCAAAAATCAACACAACTCAAGAACGATTTCAAGAACAAAACTAAAAAAATCGATTTTTCGAAGTATTATACCTCAGATATTGAAATTGGTATGGTTAGAAAGGGCTTGAAACGAGGATCAAATTGATATGTAGAGCGTTTGAATTGGTTTCCTGGTTAGTTCAAAATCATCAATTGAAGTTCTGAGAAAGGATCTCACCCCCAAAGTTGTTCTTGGTGTTTATGAATTTTCTGGATTTTTAATAAAATAAAATGAATAAATTAATCCTGTTCAGCTATTTATATTAATTCTGAAATTATATCCCCAAAATAAATTAAGGGTGTTTTTATCCCTAAATTATTCCTAAGCACTCTTTCTTTCTTATCTAAAATCTGCACTGGTTGCTCTACAAAAGACAAATCTGGCTGGATCTCTATTGGCTCGTATTCTATCACATGATTCGAATCAGGCAAATAACGCTTCAACATTGACACGTGGAACACGTTGTGAATATGCTGCATGTGAGGTGGTAACGCTAATTCGTAAGCAACCTTTCCCACACGCTTTAAAATCTCAAAAGGGCCAACATAACGCAGACTCAACTTTCCTTTCTTTCCAAATCTTGATAAACCTTTCCAAGGAGAAACTTTTAATAACACTGCCTCTCCAACTTCAAATTCCATATCTTTTCTGGTAGGATCAGCATATTTGCATTGACGATCTTGAGCTGCTGTTAATCTTTTCCGAATGAGTTCTATTTTCTCCTTCGTCTGTTGGATCAATTCTGGACCCAAAATCTTTCTTTCACCAACTTCTTCCCAACATATTGGAGATCTGCATCTTCTCCCGTACAAAGCTTCGTAAGGCGGCATTCCAATACTGGCATGATAACTGTTATTGTAGGAGAATTCAACTAATGGCAAATGCTCGTCCCAACTCCCTTCAAAATCTAGTGTACATACCCTTAGCATATCTTCAATAGTCTGAATCGTTCTTTCACTTTGACCGTCTGTCTGCGGATGATACGCGGTACTCATGTTCAGCTTCGTTCCGAGACAATCTTGAAAACTTCTCCAAAATCTTGAATTAAATCGAGGATCTCTGTCTGAAACTATGGATACTGGAACTCCGTGTCTTGTCACAATTTCTTTAAGATATAACCGTACCAATTTATCCATTGAGAATCTCTCGTTGATAGGAAGAAAATGCGCCGACTTCGTCAATCTGTCGATAATAACCCAAATAGCATCATGATTCGCCCTGGTCCTCGGTAATCCAACTACGAAATCCATCGCTATATGTTCCCACTTCCATTCTGGAATATCCAATGGTTGTATCAATCCACTAGGCCTTTGATGTTCTACTTTAACTCGCTGGCAAGTGTAACACTTACTTACCCATTCTGCAATTTCCTTCTTCATGCTTGGCCACCAAAAGTTTTCTCTTAAATCTCGGTACATCTTCGTACTCCCGGGATGAATTGAGTATCTAGAGTTGTGAGCGTCTCGAAGAATTTCATCTTTCAGCTCGGCTACATTGGGTATCCATATTCTGGAAGAAAATCTTAATATCCCTTTATCATCCTTTTGACTCCCTATCTCTTCTCCTGTCAAACTGTCTCGTTCATGGCTCATAACTTCCTCCTGACATCTTCTTATTTTCTCTAATAGTTCTGGTTGAAAAAACATTGCACATAACACCTCTATAGACATACTTGGAATACTGACCTCTATTTCTAGCTTCTCAAATTCCTTGATCAATTCCTCTGATGAAATTATCATATTTAACCTTTCTTTTCTGCTCAGAGCGTCGGCCACCACATTTGCTTTGCCTGGATGATAGTTAATAGTACAGTCATAGTCCTTGATTAGTTCTAACCATCTTCGTTGTCTCATGTTTAATTCCTTCTGGGTAAAGATATACTTCAAACTCTTGTGGTCCGTGTAGATCTCGCACTTTTCCCCATAAAGATAATGCCTCCAAATCTTCAATGCAAATACTATAGCTGCCAATTCCAGATCATGCGTTGGATACTTCTCTTCGTGTGGTTTCAACTGTCTTGAAGCGTAAGCTATCACCTTGTCATGCTGCATCAAAACACATCCTAATCCTTTGTACGACGCGTCACTGTAGATCACAAAATTTCCTTGTTCATCTGGCAAGACTAGTACTGGAGAAGATACTAATCTATTCTTTAATTCCTGGAAACTTTCTTCGCACTTCTCATCCCATTCAAATTTCTGGTTCTTCCTGGTGAGCTTTGTCAATGGCGTAGCTATCTTCGCAAAATCTTGCACGAATCTTCTATAGTAACCTGCCAATCCCATGAAACTTCTTACTTCCGTTGGTGTTTTTGGCCTCTCCCAGTTGATTATGGCTTCAATCTTTGCTGGATCCACTTCCACTCCTTTATTACTAATCACGTGCCCAAGAAATCGTACTTCTTTTAACCAAAATTCACACTTGGAAAACTTTGCGTATAACTTCTCATGTCGCAGTATCTCCAGAACTATCCTCAAATGTTCTACATGCTCCTCTTCTGTTTTGGAATAGATCAAGATGTCATCTATGAACACGATCACGAATTTATCCAAATACTTCTTAAATACTCGATTCATCAAATCCATGAAAGCTGCTGGTGCGTTGGTTAATCCAAATGCCATCACTAGAAACTCATAATGCCCATATCTGGTTCTAAATGCGGTCTTCGGAATGTCTGCAGGATTGATCTTTAGTTGATGATATCCGGATCTTAAATCAATCTTAGAAAACCATACAGCGCCTCTCAATTGGTCAAACAAATCATCGATCCTTGGTAACGGATACTTGTTCTTAATGGTCAGCTTATTCAGTTCTCGATAGTCGATACACAGTCGCATACTCCCATCCTTCTTTTTGACAAACAGTACTGGTGCGCCCCATGGGGATACACTGGGTCTTATAACTCCTTTCTCCAAAAGATCTTGCAGCTGAGTTGCCAATTCTTTCATCTCCACTGGTGCCATCCGGTACGGGGCTTTAGAAACTGGTTCTGTTCCGGGTGCTAGATCAATCGCAAATTCAATTTCTCTGTCGGGAGGTAATCCTGGTAGATCGTCTGGGAAAACATCTGAAAATTCGTTGACAACTGGAATCGCTTCTAGTGCTGGAACTTCTTTACTGGTGTCTACCACATGGGCCAAATATGCTTCACAATTCTGACGCAATAACTTTTTCACTTGAGCGATCGCTAAGAACTTCTTCTCTTGCCTATTTCCTCAAAATATTATCTTCTTCTTACTATCCAAAGTTTGAAGTCTTAATTTCCTATTCTTATAATCAATCTGAGCATTATTTTCTGACAACCAATCCATTCCTAAAATAACATCAAATTCTCCCAACTTAAAAGGTATTAAGTCGGCATAGAAATGGTGTCCTCCTATCTTAATATCGCACTTCGGCCACACTCGGTCGACGGAAACTTGATCCTTATTAGCTAACTCTATCATTAATGCTTGTTCTAACAACTTAACTTCGCAATGCAGTTTATCGATAAAACTTTGAGAAATAAATGATCTTGTAGCTCCAGAATCAAATAAAACTTTAGCATCTATGGAGTTGACTGGAAGCGTACCTGCCACCACGTCTGAACTCTGAACAGCATCCTTCATAGTCATATTGAATGTCCTAGCCTTTGGCTGGTCCTTTGTTGGTGGTCCTTCAATCCTTGGCACATTAGCAGTTGGTTCAATTGTCCGACAGTCCCTGACAATATGCCCCATCTTTCCACATTAAAGCACACTGTCCCTGATCTCTGAGCTGTAGCCTGACTTCGACACTCATTAGCATAGTGTCCCTTCTGATTGCACTTATAACACAACACATTAGCCTTACAAATCCCAAAATGCCTTCTACCACAAAATTTGCACTCTGACGCAGGTGGACGATTGGGTCTCTGCTGATTTGAATTCTGAAAACAGTTGCCTTGTCCTCCATTTTCTGATTGTGGTCTCTTGAATCCCACATTCCTATTACCCTGAAATCCTGGCCTTTTGTTGAAACGGCCCTGAAAATTACTTGACTGCTGACCTCCCTCTGAGGTTTCCATTTTCCTTTTCTTCCCATCATTTCCTTTCTGAGACATATCACTCCTACTCTCAATCACCATTGCCTTCTGAACCATTGCCACATATGAAGTCAACTCAAATATGGCCACTCTGTTCTGAATCCAAAACTTCAATCCCTGTTCAAATCTTCTGGCTTTCTTTTCATCTGTATCAACCTGGTCTGGCACGAACCTTGCTAACTCAGTAAACTTAGCCTCGTATTCAGCCACGGTAAGATCACCCTGGGTCAGGTTCAAGAACTTAATCTCCATTTGATTCTTCATATACCTCGGGAAATACTTCTCCAGGAACAACTCTGTGAATTTCTCCCAAGTTATAAACTCACCTCCTTCCAATGCTCGCGTGGATTCCCACCAATAGTTCGCCTCGCCCTTCAAAAAGTAGCTTGCAAACTTGGTCTTCTGCTCAGCTCCTGCTCCGACCAATTCAAAAGCCTTTTCCATTTCCTTGAGCCATGCATTGGCTTCCACAGGATCAGCACTTCCCTTGAACTCAGGTGGCTTCACTGCTTGAAACTGCTTAAAAATCACTGCAGGTGGTGCTGCTGCTTGCTGCTGTTGTTGCTGTTGTTGCTGTTGTTGCTGCTGCGTAAGATGTAACATCTGCTGCTGTATCAGTCCCAACATCTGGATAATCGCTGGATCTGTACGACTCTCGGTACGATCCTCTCCTAAATTATTTCTTCTCTTTGGTGCCATTATTCTGGTAAGAAACAAGCAATATATATAATAATCTGTCAAGCATTGTGTCAAATATGTAGCAATTCCTTAGCATATTAAAGTTCGCAAACACTATCTCTTCTCAAAATATCATAAACTTGCTACCATATTAACACAAGCGACATAATTATCACATAATCCTGCTTATTATCTCGAGAATAATAACATAAAGAAAATTTACTCCGAATTATCCAAATCTTTTAAATCCTTGCTCGAAATCTTAACTAAACCAACAAAATAGCAGGGCAATGACACAAGGCCTAAAGCTAAACACAAAACAGGAAACCTAAACAACTTAACTATAACCCAGCCCAATATCCTAAATTTAATCCTATAAAAGCTAAATTACACGCGCCTATCTTATGTGATCTTCCTATGACTCATCTATGACAATCCTACGCCTGTTTCAGTGACCATAACCTGTAGCTCTGAAACCAACCTGTGACGCCCTCCAAACCCGGGGTCTAGATTTTGGGGTCACTCGCCAATAAACCAAAATAAAATAATCACAGCGGAATAATATAATAAATACGACCCCTTTACCTGCACTGGATCGATCACAGGTTATAGTATGGAACAGGCACTACTACAAATCAAGTGTTATTACAAACCATAGTCTAATTAGTTTTACAACTTATTCAAATTTTATTACAAACCTCTAGACTAATTAAGTATCCCAAACTGTCTACCTGGAAACACACCAACTATTTACAAACACATAACCTCTGGTCAGACCTGGAACTTAAGCTTGCCCTGGCCTAGCTGAAAGAATCAAGATAAGAAACAAGTATGAGCGAAAGAAATGCTCAGCAAGTAGTAAATAGCTTATGATTTGGAATAACAACAGTATATCTGATGAACAAAACCAACTACAATAACTGAACAGTATCAAGACTGATATAAATTTGATAATAAACAACATTTGCAATATATTATGTTTTGGGATTGGAATCCTCGAACGACGGTGTGTTGCCGCCGGTGATCAGCCGCGGAGCAACACCGGTATGCCGAAGCATATCCAACTAAACAAAAGGTACCCAAGGCACATATTGGCCTAGCAAGGTGTTATATCCTGTATAACACATAGCTCACACTGGACCGCCGCCACGGTCTCTTACGCAACCATCCAACCCATAAAACCATTTTCCGTCAAAGGTGTCGAATCAAATGACATCCTTAACCACATAACTCCCCATTTCTCATGGTCCGGAGTTTTCTCAACAACCAATGGCGAAATAACCAGAACAATTAGTTATTCGCTAGTCTCAATTCAAAGCTTCACTGTATAGAGTAAGTTATAGCGAAATGTAAAAATATTTAACTATTCTGAACTTAGAATAGTAGAGAAATTGAAAGGATAAATTCAGAGTCAATAACACTTGAATGGTATGTGAACATATAAATATTTGCATAATAAGATTCAAAATAAACGTCACTGGAACAATAAGTGAAGTTAGGGTACTTGCATAATATAATTCGAAATGAACATCACTTGAACGATAAGTGAAGTTAGGGTTACTTGCCTGGTATGCTCAATAACCTTTTACTTTAACTCTGTTTCTAACTGCTGGCTACTATCTCCGTCTAACACTTGACTGCGCTCCTTGCTACTCGATTCTATAAACAAAAGGACTATCTTAAGTGACAGAACTAAACTCAATCGACGTAACTATACGTCTTGACATCTACCCGACCGTTTATAATTAACATGGCATTTTAAAACTGTAAACAGATAGCATATATATCACGTAACACGTAATCATGGTATTCATATAACACGTACTCACATATTTCATGTAATACATAAGTCAAATCATTAAAAGGTACATCTCAGTGCGTTCAGAATGAAAATCAGTTCAATATTAGCATTTATCGATCAAATACCGACTCAAACTGATACACAAATCAAATGACATTGCAATACAATAAAAATTAGGTCTCAAAAGTATTTTTATTGGAAGCGCAATATTTTTCTGAGTCTGTACGCGTTCGTTTTGTATTAAACGGACAAACGGTTGATTTATTATGAATAAAATAAGAAATAAATAGAATTAAATCAATTAATAATAACATTAATTGATTTTTAAATACCAAAATATAATTTTTAAAACCTTAAAATAATTTTTAGAAATTATTTGAATTAATTATAAATAATTTACATTTATTTAACTATTTATAAGTAAAAATAATTGAATAATTGATTTTTATTCAATTAATTAAATTCATAACTAATTAACTAAAATAAATTATAAATAATTCAATCAAATTGGATTTTTGAAAATAATAAAAGAAAATAATTTTTGAAATTTAAAATAATTCAGAAAATAATTTTTTTTTTAGAATTTTAGATAATAAATAAATGATTTTTGAAAGTAAAATAAATGGTTTTTTTTTTTTAATTTTGAAAATAAACAAAACAGAAAATCTCACAAACAGGTTTTAGTATTCTGTTTTGGAAAATGTAAGATTAAAACCGGGTCTGACTACAACCCAACGGGTCGGGCAAGAACCCAGACGGTTTCGTATGAATGTGGCCGGAAATTCCCGCCGGTTTCTGGAATTTCCAGATTCCGGTCGCCGGGGAATTTTCCGACGTGGTTCCGGTGAAGCAAAACGCTTCCTTTCAGGCTGTTGTTTTGCCGTGCTTAGTACCCCGTTCGATTCCTGCTTTCACCAACTCCACAACCCAGCCAACAGTAGCCCCAAACGAACTAAAGTTCGTCCTCTCCGGCGAGCTCAACACCAAGTCTGACCACCCAAATCGGAAAACTCCGATTTTAACCAAATCGGTACCAAAATTCAAGTTTAAATTACCAAAATGAAGCTCAGAACAAGTACAAACTAATCCAATCATCAAATATAACCAAGAACATCATTATAATCAAGAAAATCGATTTGAAAAATTCATAAAAACTTAGAACTCGACTTTAGCACTCTGGGAATCAAACAACACCTATTTATAATCAAATCGACTGTAAACCATCATCTAAAGCTATCTGTAACATCAGAATCAATCAAAAATCAACACAACTCAAGAACGATTTCAAGAACAAAACTAAAAAAATTGATTTTTCGAAGTATTATACCTCAGATATTGAAATTGGTATGGTTAGAAAGGGCTTGAAACGAGGATCAAATTGATATGTAGAGCGTTTGAATTGGTTTCCTGGTTAGTTCAAAATCATCAATTGAAGTTCTGAGAAAGGATCTCACCCCCAAAGTTGTTCTTGGTGTTTATGAATTTTCTGGATTTTTAATAAAATAAAATGAATAAATTAATCCTGTTCAGCTATTTATATTAATTCTGAAATTATATCCCCAAAATAAATTAAGGGTGTTTTTATCCCTAAATTATAATAATTAAGCCCCAAAATAATAATTACGGGGAATAATTTTAAAAACGATAAAATACAATATTAATGTCAAAATTCCCCGAAAATTGTGAATAATTCAAAAATACAAAGATACGGGGTATTTGAAATACGAATAATTTTATAAAATAAAAACATCGATTTTTGTGGGGTTTGTCGTCCCGGTGGGGTCCCGGTCCGTTGATTTTTGAAAAACGGAAACGATCCCTAAATTCCTAGAAAATCCCAAAAACACGTAAAATACATTGAAACAAGCGTAAAACGAAATAAAACGAGTATCTTAATAAAGACGCCAATAAATACGCGTCCCGATTGCAGATAGGTTCATATAATTGCAATTTAAACATATTTTTAATCAATCAAAAAAAAATTTCTGGCCCGCACAGAAACACACATAACAGTTATAACATCTCATATCATAGCAACAATTACTTTAAATTTATAAAACACACAATATTTATTTATTTAACATATAATATTCACATAATTTTCCCGGATATTACATCCTTCCCCCCTTAACAGGATTCTGTCCTCAGAATCAGCCTAGGAAAACAAATGAGGATACTTGGATCGCATTTCGCTTTCCAACTCCCAAGTCGACTCTTCAACCTTGGGATTCCTCCACAAGACTCGCACTAAAGATACAGACTTATTCCTAAGCACTCTTTCTTTCTTATCTAAAATCTGCACTGGTTGCTCTACAAAAGACAAATCTGGCTGGATCTCTATTGGCTCGTATTCTATCACATGATTCGAATCAGGCAAATAACGCTTCAACATTGACACGTGGAACACGTTGTGAATATGCTGCATGTGAGGTGGTAACGCTAATTCGTAAGCAACCTTTCCCACACGCTTTAAAATCTCAAAAGGGCCAACATAACGCGGACTCAACTTTCCTTTCTTTCCAAATCTTGATAAACCTTTCCAAGGAGAAACTTTTAATAACACTGCCTCTCCAACTTCAAATTCCATATCTTTTCTGGTAGGATCAGCATATTTGCGTTGACGATCTTGAGCTGCTGTTAATCTTTTCCGAATGAGTTCTATTTTCTCCTTCGTCTGTTGGATCAATTCTGGACCCAAAATCTTTCTTTCACCAACTTCTTCCCAACATATTGGAGATCTGCATCTTCTCCCGTACAAAGCTTCGTAAGGCGGCATTCCAATACTGGCATGATAATTGTTATTGTAGGAGAATTCAACTAATGGCAAATGCTCGTCCCAACTACCTTCAAAATCTAGTGTACATACCCTTAGCATATCTTCAATAGTCTGAATCGTTCTTTCACTTTGACCGTCTGTCTGCGGATGATACGCGGTACTCATGTTCAGCTTCGTTCCGAGATAATCTTGAAAACTTCTCCAAAATCTTGAATTAAATCGAGGATCTCTGTCTGAAACTATGGATACTGGAACTCCGTGTCTTGTCACAATTTCTTTAAGATATAACCGTACCAATTTATCCATTGAGAATCTCTCGTTGATAGGAAGAAAATGCGCCGACTTCGTCAATCTGTCGATAATAACCCAAATAGCATCATGATTCGCCCTGGTCCTCGGTAATCCAACTACGAAATCCATCGCTATATGTTCCCACTTCCATTCTGGAATATCCAATGGTTGTATCAATCCACTAGGCCTTTGATGTTCTGCTTTAACTCGCTGGCAAGTGTAACACTTACTTACCCATTCTGCAATTTCCTTCTTCATGCTTGGCCACCAAAAGTTTTCTCTTAAATCTCGGTACATCTTCGTACTCCCGGGATGAATTGAGTATCTAGAGTTGTGAGCGTCTCGAAGAATTTCATCTTTCAGCTCGGCTACATTGGGTATCCATATTCTGGAAGAAAATCTTAATATCCCTTTATCATCCTTTTGACTCCCTATCTCTTCTCCTGTCAAACTGTCTCGTTCATGGCTCATAACTTCCTCCTGACATCTTCTTATTTTCTCTAATAGTTCTGGTTGAAAAAACATTGCACATAACACCTCTATAGACATACTTGGAATACTGACCTCTATTTCCTCACTTTCAGAGTCTGAGGTGTCTGTCCAGCTTTTCTTCTTTGTGACAAGAGCCTTGCCTTTGTCACCCTTTACTTTCTTGCAATCAGGAGATATGTGGCCTTTCTCACCACAGTTATAGCATTTGACATTGGTATAATCTCCTCTATCAGACTTTCCTCCTCTGCCCTCAGATCTTCTGAAATTCTTCTTATCAGAACTTGTGCCTTTCCTGGAAAACTTCTTTCCCTTCCTGAACTTCCTGTTTGCAATCTTTGTGATCCCTTTCACCATAAGAGCACACAACTTCATCATCTCCTCATCAGCATCAGTCTCAGGCAAGCTTTCAGAATCCGAGTCATCATCACTTTCAGAACTTGATGACTCAGTATCAGACTTTGTGAAAAGAGCTTTACCCTTGTCTTTCCTTGAGGTAGCTGCCTTGGGGAATTCTTCTTCAGCCTTAAGAGCAACTGTCCTTGAGTTTCCTCCTTTCCTCTTGCCTCTTTGTTCCATCTCAAGTTCATGAGTCTTGAACATTCCATAAATTTCATCAAGAGTTGTTTCATCAAGATTGTAGTTGTCTCTTATTGTTGTTGCCTTCAAATCCCAGCATTCAGGAAGAGCTAACAGGAATTTAAGGTTTGAATCTTCAAGTTCATACTCCTTATCAACCAATGACAAATCATTCAAGAGTTTGACAAATCTATCATATAAATCAGTCAATGACTCATTAGCCTTTGAGTCAAAGTGTTCATACTCTTGAGTGTGTATTGTCTTCCTGTTCTTCTTAATTGTATCGGTTCCCTGACACCTTGTTTCCAGAGCATCCCATATCTCCTTAGCAGTCTTGCAGTTAATTACTCTATTTGACATTACATTATCAATGGCACTATGCAGTAAGTGTCGTACCTTAGCATCCTTAGCAATTGATGCTATATCTTCAGCAGTATAATCACACTTCTCCTTTGGTACGGTCTTTGCTGCTTCACCTGCAACTGCAACAACGAGCTTGGTTGGTTTGTGAGGCCCTTCCTTGATTCTATCAAGATATCCTGGATCTGTTGCTTCCAGGAACATGGTCATCCTCACCTTCCATATGGAATATTCAGATGGTCTCAGTATGGGAACTCTGATGGTCTCATACTGACTTTGAATTTGTGTCTTTGGTGGTTCTTCAGTTTTGGTAGGCTTAGTTGGAGTTTTTGTGTCAGACATGATTGTGTTTGGATCTTTAACTGTATGTGCATTAACAAATAGGCTCTGATACCGCTTGTTAGGTCACACACATTGTAGAGGGGGTGAATACAGTGTAAAGTACAATCAAATCGAACTTTAATATCTCAAGTAACAGAAAACAAACTTTATTGTGAATTGATTATAGAGAGGTTATTGATGTTATGCACTGATAGAGCAAAAGATCTTCGTAAAACTTATTATTGATTCTTGTGATAACCCTGTTATTGTTCCTTATGATAACGTCGTTATTGAACCTTGTGATATAACCTAATAGTAACCCTTGTTTCAAGTACTTATACCTTATCCTTGTATTTTGTTAACTTATGATCCTTTGACCCTAAGAAAGTCTTAACGAATCTTTCATACGTTATACCTTGTTAACCTAAATTCCTTTGATAATCCCTTGTGCTTTGTTCATCCGTCATTCTTTGGATCTATCCTGATCACGATCTTGGTATACCCTATTTATCATTGGATCATTATCTTTGACCAGCGATCCCTATTTACTTTCGATTTATTCACTTTCCTTGAATTCCCGAATGGAACATAAGAATGGTTTTTGACTTGAATGAGTCCAAATGATTTCATATACTTGGTAATGTTAAAATGAACTTAGTCAAATCTTCTATACTTCCAACATAAATGTTTTCCAAATGAAAACCTGATCGATTGGATAGAGACGTAAGAGGCTAGTGGGACTAGTCCAGTCACATAAGAGGCTAGCGGGGCTAGTCAAATATAAAGGCTGAAATAATGCCATAGGTACCTAAATGATCAGATAGAGGTCAGTACGGGCTGATCACCCGTATTATATTTAAAAGATGGATATTCCAATCAAGGATTCTTTAATATTTTATAAAATAGAAAAATGTATGCCTTGCTAAAGCAATATGCTTTATTTTAATTGAAATGAAATAGAATGAATTGTATCTTCTTTAAAGTTATGAAATTAATCGAGAACCCTGTCACTTTACTTTGTTATTAATTCTCGAAGCCTGAATGATTGTTTCCTTTAAAGTGGGAAACTCCCTGAGAACCCCTTTATTGATTGTGATTAATGTCGGCTTTCTCTCTACTTTGAATCTTGAAATCCCGGGAACCTTTTCCAGAGCCGTAACCTAGCCATTAATGGAATACTGCCACCTAGCCTAGTTTTATTCTAAAATGGAATGCCTCAGCTAATGTTATTTATGCTGATATTTAGAACTGCTTATATAGTTACTTGTTGAGCGTCTTTACTCATTTATTTGCTTTGATCTAACCATGGCAGTTAAGCAATAAGATGGTCAGACTTAGGCGCACCGCTCGCAATAGCGTACCTGGCGGTCTTTATCGTGTTGTGGGATTTCAGATGCCAGATTAGGTAGATGTTGTGTGAGCAAGCGATGGTGGGAAGTGTTTTAGCTGAATCAAATACTTTTGGGTTATCTGTCTGTTATTCCCAGTGGACTAACAATGAGATTTACAGAAGGGGGGTTGAATGTAAGTCTCAAAACTTTTTCAAGTTTTGAGCAGTTTCTAAGGCTAAGTGTTTTAGTGAGCAAATGTGTGTGAATTGCTTGAAGCTAATACAGATAGATATATATTCAAACACAAATGTAAAGAACACAAAGAACTTAAAAACTTTTCTGATGGATTTGTTGTTCCACCAGAGATGTGTTATTTCAGAAAATCTGTGATTCAAAGAATTAAATCACAGTTGCTTCCTAGTACAAACTAGATGATTTTCTCTCTGGATTTTTCTAAATAGCTCTGAAAAATTCACATCTAATTACAAGTGAAGACAAAACTGTAAAATACAATTAAAAAGGCTCTTCACATGTTTCTTCTTCATTTCTCTATCCAATGCAATTTGGGTTTAGCTGTTAATCTTTGAATACTCCCTTGTTTGCACCAGAATGGAAATGCTGCATTTTCTTGATTCCTCCTAGAGGCTTCCACATTCCAGTTTGTCTCTGTCAACCCATGTGCCTCTGTCAGCTTATGAATTGTCACTATCAACTGCTATTGAACTAAGCATCCGTTGAAGCTTTCATCCGTTGATGCCTTATCCGTTGAGGCTTTATCCGTTGAAGCTTTATCCGTTGATGCATTAGCAGTTGAAGTCTTATCCGTTGAAGCACTTATCCGTTGATGGATATTATCCGTTGAAGCTTTAGAGACATCCGTTGAAGCTTTGTTTCTTATCCGTTGAAGGTCTTCAATATCAGTTGATACTTCTTCACTTATACAAAATTACAAGGCATGAAATATTTACAATTATCCCTCCTATTTGCATATCCACTAGTAGTCAACATGACTGATAATTTCCTACAACATCTAAGAATTACAACTTGAATCCAGAGAATGAAATGTGCTACAATACTAAACTTATTGTTAAGTAAAGCTACTCCTTCAACGGATAGCCAAGATGGTCTTATCCGTTGAGGCTACAAACACTAGATTTTTACTTAAGTGTTTTGTTTAACTTATTATCAAACTAATACACATATTCCTAACACTGTCGATTCCAATTCGAAATCGAATGATATGGTTTTAATTATATTTTGGGTTGTAATAATAATATTCCAGTTGGTAGTTGTAATCTTGTCTCATACTTTATCCTATTTAGATCCGGTTAATTTCAGGGTTTATTATATTCTACTGTTATTATATTAGTTTATTGGTGTTGTGGGTCCCCATTCCTAACCCCGAGAATGAGGGCGTCACAAAACCTATTACCGTTGTTGTGATAAATGTATGTATTATATTGTGATATAAATGCTTGAATGTTTTATAAAATGATATCTTGCGATACAATGCATGTATGGTTTTAAAGTTAAACTCTTATGATATATATGCATACATGTTTTGAAATGAGATATTTCGATATAGAGTTCAAATATTTTAAAGTAGAGTTTACGAGCTGCATAATACGTATGCTAGTGATAAATAGTATTTTGCGTATACCCATAGTATAGGGAACCCAAAGTTGAACATTTACCTGAACCGGGAGGCGATGTTCCCGAGTATATTATATATATAGTTTTCGATAATTATTAATCAAATAAGGTTTATCGATAGTTTTGAATAGTAAATAAACATTATTTTGGATTATTCAATTAAAGATTTTACTTTCGTATAAGTATATCTTTTATTAATTAAATATTTGTTTCAAGTATTAGTTTTAAAACTTTTTACTTCAATTATTTTATGAAAATTATGTTGTATTAAATATTATTTAAAGAATAATATTCATATATTCTTGTTAGGAAATGAATAACACAGAGAGGGGGGTGAATGTGTTTTATTGTTTTAAGCTTTTCTTGAATCTTTTATGGTTGAACAAAGTAAATTAAATCTTGTAGTGAAAGTGTGTTCATGCAGAAATTGAACTTGCAGGAATAAAGAACACAGATCTTTAAAACTCACTTAATTTTATATTGAAATTAATAATGTTTTGTTATAAAATTTCTAGGCTATTTGTTGATAAAGAGCTTAGCTTCTTCTTGAGAGTGTTTCAAGATACTATCTGAATTGTTATAGCTGACTAAAGGACCAGTGTTCACTTTATAATTCAACTAATTGCTGGTTTACACGGTGTACAATAAGACATGCTATTAACTTTAGTAAAAGTCACTTGTCATTTCCATTTATAGAAAAGTATATCTTCTATTTCTGGCTTAGCGTATCTTAGCATCCTGTGTTTACTTTGATCTTCCTTTGTCAGTTAATCTTCACCATTGATCTTGCACATCCTCCAAGCTGTTTTTTGTAGACTTGTCAATCCAGCTGTTTGGATTGTTTGTTGATTGTTAATCTTGGATATTGAACTGATCTGCAATTTTGAACTTTGAGATTTTACCTCGAGATCTCCATTTGGCCTATAGAGAACTTGACATCTCGATAAGTATATTGGCTTATCGAGATCTCTAATACTCCATAGTAAATTTGACTTATAGAGGTCTTTGAGTTCTCGAATGAGACTTTGGCTTGTCGAGATCTCTTAGCTTCATGTCTTCACTTTGACTTGTCGACAACTTAGAGTTCTCTAGTGAATTTTGACTTATCGATATCTCTGAGTTCTCTAGTGGACTTTGACTTATCGATAACTTAGAGTTCTCTAATGAATGTAGACTTGTTGATAACTCTGAGTTCTCTAGTGAAGGAATGACTTGTCGATATCTCCAAAATTCATGTCTTCAATTGACTTGTCGATATCTCTCTGAGTTCTCTAGTAGCTTTCCTGACTTCTCGATAAGTCATTTAGAGTTCTCGAATGACTTCTCTACAACACTAAATCTGTGACTTGTAGAAATCTTGATATAGAGTATTTTTATCTAAACAGATTTATTCAACTCTGAGCTTCTTCAAAATTCTTCTGAGGGATGATCATCTTGATCTTCTTCCAGATAGAATCCTTAGGCTTGATACTGTTTAAGGAAAAAAGACTCCAGTCTGCTCCTTTGCATTTTTACAGACTTTAAAATGTTACAAGTACAAAATACAAATTAAGATAACAATACAACTTACTTAGGGTTGGCAAATTGTCTTAGTCTTGTTAAGGTACAGGCATGTCTTGCACAACAAGTCTTCTGATATTTTGAAATTGATTTATAGTATTTAAATCATCTTTACCTTAAATGTTTTCAAAATGTTTCCAAACCTTCAAAATGATTTTGAAAGTTAGAGCGGATCCCAAAACTCGTTTTCAAATTTAAAACTTACCTTATGAATGAGATTTAAATACTCGCTCAAAAACCTAGGGAGTCTTGCTCAGAGTTGTGTTTTGTATTTAAAACGGATTTGCTGAATAAACAAAGAGAATTTTATTACTTACCCAACGTTCGGGAAGTACGTCTCGAAACCAGTTTAATTACGGGAAGGTTCCCGGTAATGAGTTTTGGGTGTGGCTTCAAGACAACCCACATTCTTAAATACTTCCCAAATATATGAAAGTTTATAAATATATTGTACCTATAAACGAGTTAATACATGCTCGGGGAACGATGATTAAATTTGGGTAATTAATATTTCGAGAATGGTTGACTCAGATAGAGTTGAGTTAGACTATTAGGTCTAGTCTAAGTGAAATAAATAGGTTAAGGTGATATTTAAAGTTAGGGCATCGAGTCAGTTGGAGGTTTTATTTAACCATAATGTTGTTTTCTTGGATGTTGTTTTATGTTTTATCTCAGGACCGCAGTAGTGATAGTGATGCTGATTCTGAGGATAATTTGTTACCGGGATCACCTGCAGTCTGCAGAGCCCCGTACATTAATTCAGATACTGAGGAGGATCCGTCCGAGGACAGTGTTGCCCTTATGCCTATTTCTCCCTTGACATGTCCGAGGAAGGTTCTGGATCGCCATGTGTAGTTTGGGTGTGAGTTCAGACGGGTAATCTGGTAGAGCCCATAATTGTTGTTGTTTTTAGTTCTTTTCAGCGTTGGTAGGCTTTGGGATACTTGGTCGGATGCTATGATCCCTTTTATATTGTATTATGATTTGTTGTAATGTTGGTTGTGATGGTAGTAGTTAGGTACAAGTTAGGGGTATATAGGAGGATATTTTCCAGTTTTTCCTCTGTTTAACCCTGCTATGTTATTGTACCTTATTCCTCGAACTTATTGTACTTGAACTATTTATCTATGTACTTTGGTTATCTTGCAAAGAACCGATGAATTTAATAAACTATCTATTTATGCATCTTGTTTCTATATTGTGGATCCCTAGGTTTTATAAATTGTTTTGCATATCTTGTTTTCCAAGTGACCATATTCAAACATCTTTGTGATAATATACCTTATGTCATGTGAGAACCCTAACCGGTGAGTGAATTATGTAGTAATAGGATTGCATGAGCAACTGGGTAAAACTTAAAACCCGTAAAACTATTCCTAAAAGAATCTTTATTGTTATGTACGCCATGCTATCGTATTGCTAAATAATTGCTCACCGGGTATATAAAATGGCCACTTCACAAAATCACCAAGAAGAAGAAACTTAAACTCAAAACCAAGAACAAAACCAAGACACCCCTATGATGAACCGACTCTTTCAACTCTTGCAACAACCCTTAGCCCCTATAGTCGGGAACTAAAAACATTTTCAATCCGTTCATCCCCCAGAGTTTGTAGGATTACCAGATCCGATTAAAGCTCAGTCCTGGTTGAGATAAATGGAGAAAGCCTTTGAGTTAGCAGAAGTCAAGGACAAAAAGAAGGGGCAGTATGCAAGTTGTGGGAATCTACTAAGGCGTTGCTATAAGGGGAAGCCATATCTTGGCAGAAGTTTACGGAGCTGTTCTTAGAGAAATACTTACCAAGTTACATGCAAGATCAGTTAGAGATGAGGTTTTTGGATTTAAAACAAGAAAATATGACGGTAGCAGAGTACGAAGTGAAGTTTTCAGAATTGGCATGGTTTATGCCCGAGTATGTGAATACGGAAGTGAAGAAAGCTAAAAAGTTTCAACAAGGAATTAAGCCATGGATTTGTAGTCAAGTGGCTCCTTTGGAGATAAGGACTTACGCCACTTTAGTATAGAAAGCATGATCGTAGAAGGAGAAAGAGAAACAACTAAGAGGTAAAGTGAAGGAAAAAAAGAAAGTTTGAGGATTCAGAACAAGATTAGGGAAGTTCCAAGTTTAGAGGAAATTTTGGAAGGAATGTGGGAAGTCAGAATCAGAAATTCCAGAAGTTTAAGCCCGAAAATGGGAATCAAAAGAATCGCTTTCAGAAAGCTGGTCATCCAAAGAAGGATAATAGACCCCCAATTCAAGAGTGCAAGACTTGCGGAAAGAGGTACCCTGGAAAATGTAATAAGCTCAACGTGACGTGTTTCAAGTGTAACCAGAAAGGACACTATTCATCTGAATGCACAAATAGTTTGGGAAAGCCGGAGTTGACTTGTTTTAAGTGTGGAAAAGTTGGCCATATGGAAAGAAATTGCAAAGATCCTGTTCAGAAGGCAAATGTTCTTAGGATTGATGGACCACTACCTCCACCAGCACAAAGTCCAGCCAAGGGAACAGACGTTTAATATGACAACGAAAGATGCAGTGTAAGATGCGGATGTGGTAGCAGGTACGCTTGCTATAAATTTATTAGAAGTCAAGGTGTTAATCGATTCTGAAGCTACTAAATCATTTATTTCTGAAAGTGTTATAGATAACCTAAAGTGTGTTGCGTACCCTTTAGAATCTAACTTATAGAAATAGTAAATCAGGAAAGAGTTATTGCCAATAGGATTTGTCCCAATTGCGATATTGTAATAGAAGGTCGGCACCTCTCTGCTGACCTAATACCGTTTATGTTAGGAGAATTTGACATTATTCTCGGAATAGATTGGTTAGCAAACCACGATGCGCAAATTGAGTGTAGAAGTAAGAAAGTGAAATTGAGAACCAAGGATGGAGCTGAAGTGATATTCAAAGGAAATAAGAAAGGTAGGAAGTTTCTAATGGTAATTCAGACAAGAAGATTGTTATGACAAGGATGCGAAGCTTATTTGGCTCACGTAAGGGACATGGAAAAGGAATATTTAAAGATTGAGGACATCCCTGTGGTTAAAGAGTTTCCCGATGTATTTCCCGATGAATTACATGGACTACCTCTAGATCGAGAGATTGAATTGACGATTGATCTGGCTCCTGGAATGGAACCATTTTCCAAAGCCCCTTATCGAATGACGCCCATTAAAATGAAGGAACTAGCGATGCAATTACAAGAATTGTTGGATAGATGAGTTATTCGACCGAGTGTATCCCTGTGGGGTGCACCAGTGCTGTTCGTAAAGAAGAAAGATGGAAGCATGAGATTGTGTATCGATTACCACAAACTTAATAAGTTGACTATCAAGAATAAGTACCCACTCCCACGAATCGATGACTTGTTTGATCAGCTAAAGGGAACTACTAGTTTACCGAAGATCGATTTAAGATCGAGATATCATCAATTAAAAATTAAGGCGGAAGATATACCCAAGATGGCGTTTCGAACGAGATATGGACATTATGAATTCTTGGTAATGGCGTTTGGATTGACGAATGCACCAACTTCTTTTATGGATCTTATGAATCGAGTATTCAAGAAATACTTGGACAAGTTCGTGATAGTGTTTATCGATGATATCTTGGTCTACTCAAAGTCAGAAGCGGGGCACATGGAGTATTTGAGAATTGTCTTGGAAATTCTGAGAAAAAGAGAAATTGTACGTGAAATTTTCTAAATGTGAGTTTTGGTTAAAGGAAGTTCAGTTTCTTGGACACAATCAATAGTGAAGGAATCAAAGTGGATCCTGCGAAAATTGAGGTTATTATGAATTGGGAAAGACCAAAGACTCCAACGGAAGTGAGAAGCTTTTTGGTATTAGCTGGATATTTTCGACGATTCGTTCAAGATTTTTCAAAGATTGCAGTTCCACTGACAAAGTTGATGAGAAAGAATGAAAAGTTCATTTGGAAAGATAAGTGTGAAGATTGCTTTCAATAGCTAAAGAGAAGGTTAATTTCTGTACCGGTATTGGTTCTGCCTGATGAGAAAGGCGAGTTTGTGATATAGAGTGATGTTTTGTATAAAGGTTTAGGTCATGTTTTGATGCAGCACAGAAAGGTGATAGTGTATGTGTCACAGAAATTGAAGCCGCACGAGTTAAAATATCCTACACATGATTTGGAGACACTATTTGTATGAAAAGAAATGTAAAATTTATACGGACCACTAAAGCTTAAAGTACATCTTCACATAGAAAAGAGTTTGAACATAAGACAAAGAAGATGGTTGAAATTAATCAAGGATTACGACTGCACAATAAGTTATCATCCCGGAAAGGCTAATGTGATAGCGGATGCTTTAAGCCGCAAGGAAAGATTGAATATGTTGACTTCGTCTACAGAATTGATCGAAGAATTCGAGAAGTTGGAGATAGAGATGCAGATCTCAAGATTAGCAGATGAAATGTTATACACAATGGTATTTCAGCCAGAGATTTTGGAAAGACTCGATGTTCTCAGGAGCAACACTACTAGAATTATGTCAATAGACATCGGTCCTTAGACATCGGTTGCTCAGACTATTTTAGACATCGGTTATTTCTAAGGCAATGTTACTGCATTTATTAGACATCGGTCAATAAAATAACTGATGTTGATAGTTATTTTTAAAATATAAGAAACATGAATTAGACATCGGTTTTTAACATAACCAATGTCGAGTTTTCTTAGACATCGGTTTAAAATTACAACCGTTGTTAATGATTAATTTCAAAAAATTTAAAAAACACGCGGATAAATTCCCCCTCTGTTTCCCAAATGTTCCCCCGTAATAAAAACAAAAAACCCCCCCAATTTCCCCCCTTCAGGACTAAATTCTAATATTTTATCCCCTTTCACACTTCTCTCTCTCTCTCTCTCGCTCATACTCCCGTCTCTCTCTCTCCCTCTCATTCTCTTCTTTCTCTTCCATCTCTCTCATCTCTCTCGCTCTCCAATTCAACATAGGCGGGAGATTTTCATTTCCTAAATTATCTCCAATCTACTACACTTACCCTCTGTATTTTCCCCTAATTCAGAAATACATACACATACGTACAACAAACACTTTACATTCACCGATAATTTTCTAGGTCATGGAAGAAGAACTGACACAATCTCCACTTCTCACTCCTTACTCAAATTATATATATATATATGTGTGTGTGTGTGTGTGTGTATTTTTATATGTATTTGAAACGCTAATTATGTGTTAATTTCGGTATTGAACAGAAAAGACCTAGGGTTTTGGTGTACGGTAAGAGTGTAGTCGATGTTCAGAGCCCCGAAGGAGACAATTCGTTCGATGATTTCGAAGAACCTCGTTTGAAAACTAGCAAACGTAGCCGTGTCGCCGAAGAGGCTTCGGTTCCAGAACCAGGAAGCTACAACAGTTTGATTGGTATAAATTATGTTAACGATTGCTCTGATAAAGGTGGGTTTAAGGAGTCCACGGTTTTAAATCTGCTGTATCAGAGTGAAGGTGATAGCTCGAACAGAAATGGTGAAGAGGTAGGTGGTTTGGGTAGTGATGCTGAAGGAGGCGTTTGTATGTATATCCAGGAGGAATGTGTTTCTGGATTGACTGGGATTGTGAAGGAAGTGGCTGGCAAAGTGTAGAATATGGATGTTAATGGTGCACCTGTAGTGTTTGAGGAAATGCATGATCCAGAAAAGGTGGATAGTTCGAATGTGTGTTTGGATGGTGATAGTCTGGGAGTTAAGGAAGATTCTGGGTCTGGTTTGGGTAGTGATTTTAAGCAGAAGGGGAATATTTCTCTGGAGACAAGGGGCCAGGATGTCGACACAGAGATGGGAGGTGTTTCTAATAATTCAGTTGTTGGTTTTGTATTTGTATTGACACGTAGGTTTTAAGATGGTTGTATTTGTATTTGTATTAACTAGTTGAGCATGTAGGTTTTTACATCCGGATCTACAAGCCCCGGGGGGTAATAAAGTTGTGATGAAGAGACATAATAAGGAGCCGAAGAAGCAGCTGTGCGAGTACTGGGTCACGGGGAACTGCGTCTATGGTGATTAATGCAAGAACTTGCATTCATGGTACTATAGAGATGGGTTTATGATGTTGGCTAAGTTAGAAGGGCATACTAAGGTATAAACTGAATTATTATTCTTTTTTGTTGTTATCTTGTATTAGGTTGATTTGCTTATTTATTTCTGGCATTTTGATAGGCTGTTACAGGGTTGCTCTTCCTTCTGATTCTGACATGTTATATTCGATCAACAAGGAAAAATCTATGCGGGTTTGGAATTGCGATATTGGTCAGGTGTGTGTTGTTTTAATGTAAATTTGAAAAAACATGTAAGCTTGGTATATTTAATGGTGTAGATGCACGATTTGTAAACAAGTATTTATCTGTATGGGAATGCAGTGTGGTGAAGTTGTCAACTTTGGTGATGAATGTGGATGTTTGATGTGTGAAGGTCCATGTATCTTTGTTGGATTGCCAAATGCTATAAAGGTAGCTTTTGTTTCATGCTTTAAAATATACTTTAAAATTATGCAGAAGAGCGCTGAACTTTGATTTAGAAACCAATATCGGAGATGCAAGTCATAATATGAGATATGGTCATCATGCAGTAAGATCTCAACAAAATAAGAGGTTGTTCAATTTGAACGTGGATGCTGACAAAGATTATAATGTGGTAGACAGTGTATCTAGAATGTCCAGTTTTCAGATGGAACAAACCAGGCAGCAGAAAGAATATATTGAGAAGAACCAGCAGATGGCTAGCTAGTACAATCAACCTTCTTCATTCTAATGGTCAAATACCATCTCAACTTGAATCACTGACTGAGCAGAGACAAGATCATACTTTTACAAGTTTCTAAATGCTTCAAAATTGATTACTTGCACGTTCCATAAAATTTTTACATTTATAGAAAAGATATTAATATATGCTATGTATTTTTGTCTGTTCTTTTGAAATTTCATATTTCATTTGGTAAGTTTTTTTTGTCCATCTTGCAGCTCACGGTATCGAGAATGTGGTTATCATAGGTTCAACTCCTACTGGGTATACTGCAGCTATCTATGTAGCTCGAGCAAATTTAAAGTCTCCAGTATTTGAAAGATATCAGACAGGTGGTGTCCCTGGGATAATTGATGATCACTACAGAAGTAGAGAACTTTCCAGGTTTTCCAGAGTGAATAACTGGCCCAGACTTGATGTATGGGTAATTGAAAGTTTTGACCATGCCAATACAAGAATTTGATAATTTTGAGTTTGGGGAGATCAGTTTATGTTTATTTATAGGCAGTATTATTCATGAAAATGTACTGAGAAATATTTGGTTTTTAATTAAGCTTATTTGTTGATTTTGTATTTGAATTTTTTTAATTCATGATATAGTAGTTTGAGTTTTGCAATTCAGTTTTGTTAGCTTAGTTTTTTGGTATTATATGTATAAATTTAAATATTCGTCATTAAACCATGTTTAATACAATGTTTTAGATTAAAAATCGATGTCTATTTCTGTAAATAACATCGATTATATTAACAAAGCTGGTGTTAAAACATATTTTATACAACGGTTGCATATAAATAATCGATGTCTAATGTTACATTTGACCTGAAGAAGACATCAGAATCTTCCCAAAGCGTTGTGTAAGAATGCTTTAGACATCGGGTAAAAACCGATGTCTATGAAAAAATACTTTTAACATCAGTCGCGAAGACATCATCCATTTTTTACATAGACATCGGTTTTTAACCGATGTCTAAGGTGTTTTTTCTAGTAGTGCAAGTGATGGACCACGAGAAGGATAAACTGTCAGGTGAAGAATGTAAAGCTCAAAAGGATGATAAAGGGATATACAGAGTTTTCTCGTGTATTTGGATTCCTAACATTGCGGAATTAAATAATGAAATTTTATATGAAGCGCATAACTCGAGATTTTCGATTCATCCCGGACGTACGAAAATGTACAAGGATTTGAAAGAGAACTATTGGTGGCCAAATATGAAAAAGGAAATCGCAGAGTGGATAAGCAATTGCTACACGTGTCAAAGAGTAAAAGCGGAACATCAACGACCGAGTGGGTTGCTTCAACCACTGGATATACCTGAATGGTAGTGGGAATCTATCGCGATGGATTTCGTGGCAGGATTACCAAAGACCACGGCTAATCATGATGCGATTTGGGTAATTATCGATCGACTGACAAAGTCAATGCATTTCTTGCCAATTAACGAAAGATTCTCATTGGAAAAATTGGTCAAGTTGTATCTGGACGAAATTGTAATGCGTCATGGAGTACCAGTGTCTATCGTGTCTGATAGAGATCCAACATTTAATTCGAGATTTTGGCGACAATTTCATGATCATTTGGGTACGAAGTTGAAAATGAGTACCGCGTGTCATCCTCAGACCAATAGACAAAGCGAAAGGACCATTCAAACGATCGATGATATGTTGAGAACCTATGCGTTGGATTTCAAAGGAAATTGGGATGATCATTTGCCACTGATTGAATTTTCCTACAATAACAGTTATCACACAAGTATTGGCATGCCGCCTTATGAAGCGTTGTATGGAAGGAAATATAGATCTCCTACGTATTGGGATGAAGTTGGTGAGCGCAAGCTGTTGGGCCCTAAGCTAGTTCAGCAAATGAAAGAAAAAGTAGAAGTTATTCACAAAAGGCTGATAGCTGCTCAAGATCGACAAAAGAAATATGCATATCACAATCGTAAGGATATGATATTTGAACCAGGAGATAAAGAGTTAATAAAGATATCTCCATGGAAAGGCTTATCTAGATTCGGAAAGAAGGGAAAACTGAGCCCCAGATATATTGGGCCATTCGAAGTATTAAAACAAGTTAGAAAAGTGGCTTACAAGTTAGCGTTACCTCCGCAAATGCAACATCTTCATAACGTGTTTCATGTAGACCTTCTAAAGAAGTATAATGCTGATGCTAGTCATGTGATCAAGTTGGAACCCGTGAAAATACAGCAAGATCTATTTTTATGTGGAACAACCCGTTCAAATTTTAGATCGAAAAGAAAAACCGCTTAGGAATAAAGTGGTACCTCTAGTTAGAGTTTTGTGGAGAAATCCTAAAGTCGAGGAATCAACTTGGGAATTAGAAAGTGAAATACGAGAAAAGTATCCTCATTTGTTTGTTTAGACTAGATTTTGAGGAAAGAATCCATTTAAGGGGGGTAGATTGTAACAACTGAGATTTCCACGATGTATTTATAATAATATAATATAGTTCTTGTGTTGTTACGTTGATTTATGTGAATAAAATAAAAAGGATAAATGATTATGTGGCTAATGTATATTTCTGCAACCGAATTAATGAACGGGCAAAGTTTCTTTCCAGTTTGATGAGTCGGCTAAGGGTTTAAGCTATGATTGTCGGGCCGTCAAGTAGAACGTGACCCGTTATTCAAAAGATGTATTAAAAGAGAACTATGTGCAAAGATGTATAAATAATTGCGGTGACTAACATTTTATGAATATGTGTTATTTGTGAGTACGTGTGTGAATTTGTGAATTCGTGAGCTTTTAAATGTTTTTAAAAAGATTTATTTGATTTAAATAGGGATTTATTGGTCCTTATACATTTTTGGTAAATTATTAAAATGTGATCAAACTGTAAGATTTGTTTTGTTATCTCTAAAATAGTCCAAGGGACTTTTTAAAAATGATAGTTGGAATTGTTTGAATGTTCTGATATTTTAAAATGAATTTATGGAGTTTATTTCTATTATTTGGGATTTATTTATAAAATCCATAGAAATTAATTCGTTCGCTCAAAAATTATTCAAAAAATACGGGAAGAGAACTAATTTCATATTCTTTGATTTAAAATATAATCGTGGCACCTTTTATTTATAAAAATAGTTTTTTATTATTATTTAAACGTAGGAATAGAGTTTTCTGCATAAAAGAAAATCAGAAAACTGTTTATATTTGTGCAAGGACAAATTTTCCCTGCCACAAATATATATACCCACCCCCTTTTTCTTTCTTTTCTCTCTTCCTCCCCGGTTGTCTCTCTCTTTCTCGAACCCTCTTATCTCTATCTCTCTCTCTCTCTCTCTCTCCCCCCCTTCGATTCTTCCATCAAAACTCAACCTTATTTTAAGATTTGAGTTCCTCATATCTTATATACATACATACATACATATTTGTATGTGTGTGTTTGTATGTTTTGGTGTTCGATTTAGGTGATGAACCTCTCGATTCTTGTTCTTAATTCGGTTTCGTGGTTGATTCTCTGCAGAAAATTGTTGTTAAATAATTGCATGCTAGTTGTTGTGGTTTTTAATTGAATAATTGGTGAGGTTTAGGGTTGGGGGTCGAGTTTTTGCAACCCCGAACCCTTGCCTACACTGGTGATGAACTCTGGTGAACCGGTGGTGAACGATGAAGCTAGTCTGAGTTCTACAATCCCTAAAAAACTTATTTCGAGTGTTGCATGTTGTTTTTTTTAGAAATCCGAATGTTATTCTTGGTTTAAAAAGAAATTGAGTTTAAATGTTTGTTAAACTCAATTAATACAATATTGTTCATAGTTTTGATTTAAATTGTGTTTGGGAATTCGATTGCGTAATTGTTCGGGTATTTTTGATTAATTTTATATGCATGTTAAGTTTATGTGCGGCCGCATGCTAAAAATTTAGGCTTATAAAAGTTTAAAAGTTAATTGTGTAATGAGAAGTTTTGAGAAATGAATTTAGTACGTTTAAAATGGAATTTGAAAATTGATTTCGGATTTTACAAAGATTTTGGTTCAAATTATGTGATATATACGATTGGTATGATTTTGTTTATGGGTATTAAGTCAAAGTAGGTTTGGTTTTTATCTACAAGTATGCATTTTAATGTTAAGTGGTTGCATGTTGATTTTATTTGATTTATCATGTTGTTTGGTTCGAATTTTTGGATAAAAAAGGGGGAATAAGTTGTTTATCAAAAATGATTAATATTTGAGTGATTATGAATATTTGATTGGTTGATGTGGTTGATTGTATTAGAAAGGTAAGAGTAAATACGAGTACGTCATGTCCGACTCTCGACGAGTGAGTTAATAGGTTGTATATGGTATCGAGTTATTTGAATCGATGATTATTTGCTAAGTGTAAAGCTTTGAGATTGTTGGTGATATAAAGAGTATAAGAGTATATTTTATTATGTGCTACGTGTATGTATGCTTATAAAAGATAAATGCTTATTTCGATTGGGGTAGAAGTTAGACGTTCTAAGAAACGTCGGGAATTGATCAAGTATCTAATTAGGGTTCTGTTTTGTGTTGTCGATTTGGATAGCAGAGGCATTCAGTCTAATAAAGGGAAGGAAATTTATGTGGAATTAGCTCAAGTTTCATTAAACAGGAAAGTTTTTTGAGACAAGTAACTCTACCTTTTATTGTGAATTGATTATAGAAAGGTTATTGATGTTATGCACTGATAGAGCAAAAGATCTTCGTAAAACTTATTATTAATTCTTGTGATAACCTTGTTATTGTTCCTTGTGATAAACTCGTTATTGAACCTTGTGATATAACCTAATAGTAACCCTTGTTTCAAGTACTTATACCTTATCCTTGTATTTTGTTAACTTATAATCCTTTGACCCTAAGAAAGTCTTAATGAATCTTTCATAAGTTATACCTTGTTAACCAAAATCCCTTTGATAATCCCTTATGCCTTCTTCATGCATCATTCTTTGGATATATCCTGATCACGATCTTGGTATACCTTATTTATCATTTGATCATTATCCTTAACTTACGATCCCTATTTACTTTCGATTTGTTCACTTTCCTTGAATTCCTGAATGGAACATAAGAATGATTTTTGACCTGAATGAGTCCAAATAATTTCATATACTTGGTAATGTTAAAATGAACTTAGTCAAATCTTCTATACTTCCAGCATAAAGGTTTTCCAAATGAATTCCTGATGGATTGGATAGAGACATAAGAGGATAGTGGGACTAGTTTAGTCCCATAAGAGGCTAGCGGGGCTAGTCCAATATAAAGGCTGAAATAATGCCATAGGTACCTTAATGACCAGGTGGAGGTCAGTATAGGATGATCACCCGTATTATACTTAAAAGATGGATATTCCAATCAAGGGTTCTCTAATATTTTATAAAATAGAAAAATGTATGCCTTGCTAAAGCAATATGCTTTTTTAATTGAAATGAAACAGATTGAATTGTATCTTCTTTAAAGTTATGAAATTGATAGAGAACACTGTCACTTTACTTTGTTATTAATTCTCGAAGCCTGAATGATTGCTTCCTTTAAAGTGGGAAACTCCCTGAGAACCCCTTTATTGATTGTGATGTATGTCGGCTTTCTCTAAACTTTGAATCTTGAAAGCTCGGGAACCTTTTCCAGAGCCGTTACCTAGCCATTAAGGGAATACTTCCACCTAGCCTAGTTTTATTTTGAAATGGATTGCCTCAGATAATATTATTTATGCAAATATTTAGAACTGCTTATATAGTTACTTGATGAGCATCTTTGCTCATTTATTTGCTTTGATCTAACCATGGCAGTTAAGCAAGAAGATGGCCAGACTTAATGATAAGTGGCATTTTATACCACTTAGAGCGTCTCATAACGGCTTGAATTGGTGTCTTGAACTCGAGTATTTTGTGTATTTGACGTGTTTTCGAGTGTTTTTGCATTTCAGGGTATAACTTGCTTAGATAGGTGGATTTCATCAAAATAAGCTTAAGGAAGTGCTTGGGATCAGTCTAGGGATGATGAGCGAAGAAATCAGTAAAAATAGAAGGAACCAAGGATTTTTCCAGAAAGGTTGCAAGCGCCCGCCTGATGGGAGCAGGCGACCGCCTGCTAGCAGGCGCCCGCGTGGAGGATGCAGGCGGCCGCCTATGTGCGGAAAATTAGAATCTAGATTTTATAATTCGAGTACGATTGGGCTTCTGTTGACGCTTGTTCTTTTGGGTTATTATATAAACCTTATGGGAAGATTTTTTCTTTATCAAGAGCGAAGGCAAGAAGATCGAGAAGACCGTTTTAGCACGCAACAACGAAGAAGAGGAAGCATATGTTTATCTTGTGATTCTTTTAATTCGTTGTAACTGTGGATGCTAGTTTTCTTTATGCTTTGAACCTTAATACTCTTGTGACGTACTTCATTATTTATTAAGAATTTTTATTAGTTTTATATTGTTGTGTTATTATCATGCTTTCATAAGAACCCATGGTGACGATGAGTTCTATTATGGGCTAATCGTGATCATGGGATCCTAGCAGATTTACTATGGATTTATTTAGTTAATTGTTTAATACCTTGGTATGTGGTGATTGTATGATATATAGCATAGATTGTGCTTATTTGTCTTATGTGCGTCGCGAACATGTAAGATAGCATGTTAGTCTCTTGTGAAGCGATAGTGAATCTTGAGATTTAATACTTGCCATGCTAGCATAGGTTCATGTATTGTATGCATGATTAGTGGGTAATTCTAACCGTTTTACTTGCCCTGTGTAATCATAATGAAGAACTTGCGCTTAAATCGTTATGTTGTCAAATTCTGTAGACATATAGGGTCTCAACATAATTGATGAATATTCAACTTCTATCTTAATATGGATGCTTGGTATAATGGTATACGTACAATGAAAGTTGGCATTTACCAGTTTCGTGTTGTTCGATTAATATCATCACCATTACATGCTAAGGATAATAACAATAACTATTGAATGAAGTAGTAATGAAGTCAGGATCTCATGTGTGTTTAATATTGTTAATTCAAGTGTTTAATTCTCGTAGTAGTTATTAGTTAACCAATCTTAATTGTTATTATCTTGACATTGAAGAATAATCATTCATTGGTGAGTAAGTGTTAATTAGATATAATTAATCAGAGTCTCTGTGGGAACGAACTAGAAATCATTCTATATTACTTGCGAACGCGTATACTTGCGTAATTTATTTAGCGCATGCTTTGTGCCTAACAAGTTTTAGGCGCCGCTGCCGGGGACTCGGTGTTAATTTGTTTAGTTTATGTACTTGCCATCAGTGGTAATTAGAATTCATTGATTAAGACTTGTTACTTACTGCTCCCGGTTGTGTTTCAGGTACTCTAGCGAGCCTTTATGCAAACACGTTCTCGCACTTGCAAAAGAAATCTGGATAAAGCTGAGGAGACAGATACAACTTTTGACTTTCCGGAGAAGATAGTTTTTGAAGATTCAGATAAAGAGAGTGAAAAGAAAGAACCTGAAATAATGGGTGATCGTGTAGTTCAAGCTGATCCAGCTCTTATGGACTTTTCTTGGCCTAAAATTCATGACATTCAGTCAAGCATCATTCATCCGGCATTCAGGCCAATACTTTTGAAATCAAGCCGGGCACTATTCAGATGGTGCAGAATTCTGTTCCTTCGGAGGTGCTGCGACTGAAGATCCCCACATGCATATCAGGAATTTTGTCGAGATCTGTAGTACTTTCAAATATAATGGTGTTACTGATGAGGCTATCAAGCTGAGGCTTTTCCCATTCTCTCTGAGGGACAAAGCTAAGTACTAGTTATATTCTTTACCAGTTATGTCCATCACTACATGGGAAGATCTTGCGCAATTTTTTTTGGTGAAGTTATATCCAATGGCCAAAACTGCAGCTATGAGGAGTGCTCTTACTCAGTTTGCGCAGCAACAAGGAGAATCTATGTGCGAAGCTTGGGAGCGCTACAAGGAGATGTTGAGAAAGTGTCCACATCATGGTATGCCTGACTGGATGGTGACCACTGGTTTTTACAATGGTTTGGGGGCCCAATCTCGGCCCATGCTCGATGCAGCATCTGGAGGCGCCTTGTGGGCCAAAAGTATACTGAGGCTTATAATCTCTTTGAAACTATGGCTGCACACGAGTATCAAAACCCAACTCAAAAGATGATGCTTGGGAAGGTAGCAGGTATTCTGAAAGTTGATGCATCTATAGCTATTACAGCGCAGCTATAGGCGTTGTCTATGAAGGTCGATTCTTTAGCCAACTATGGAGTAAATCAAAAAGCTAGTGTTTGTGAGCTTTGTGCAGGCTCTCATGCTACGGATCAGTGTTCTCTTGTTAATGAATCTGTTCAGTATGTGAATAATTTTCAGAGACCGCAGCAGCCTTTGCCCGCTACTTATCATCCTAATAACAGAAATCATCCCAATTTCAGCTGGAGAAATAATCAGAATATTGTTCAGCAACCATATCAGCAAGCTGCAAGTAAACATTTTAATCCACCTGGATTCCAGCAACCTCAGTAATTTGCTCAAAGGTAATCATATCCTCAACAAGGAGGTGTTGCTCCACCTTCTAGTGCTGATTTTGAGGAGTTAAAGCTGTTGTGCAAAAGTCAGGTTGTTTCTATCAAGACCTTGGAAAATCAAATTGGAAAAATAGCCAATGCCTTGCTCAATCGTCAACCTGGCACACTTCCCAGTGATATTGAAGTGCCATGCAGGAAGGAAGCTAAAGAGCAAGTCAAAGTTGTCACCTTAAGGTCTGGAAAAGTTGCTGAAAAAGCAAAAGATGGAGAAGTTGAAATTGTAGATGAAGAAGGAATGCAAAAGGAGAAAGAGGGGGAATCAAGGAAGACTACTGTTGAACACACTCTGCCTGAGGGTAATACAGGGGAGAAACAGTTCTATCCTCCACCGCCTTTTCCTAAGCGATCGCAAAAACAAAAGCTGGACAAGCAATTTGGTAAGTTTCTGGAGGTGTTCAAGAAACTTCACATTAACATACCTTTCGCTGAGGCTCTGGAGCAAATGCCTAGTTATGCAAAATTCATGAAAGGTATTCTTTCAAGGAAGGTGAAACTGGATGATCTTGATACCGTTGCTCTGACGGAAGAGTGCAGTGTCGTGCTACAACAAAAGCTACCTCCAAAGCTTAAGGATCTAGGTAGCTTCACCATTCCTTGCACCATTGGCAATTTGTCGCAATTTGTCATTTGACAAGTGCCTTTGCGATTTGGGAGCAAGCATCAATCTGATACCGTTGTCTATCTTCAAAAATTTGAATTTTCCTGATCCGAAGCCCACCTACATGTCTCTACAATTGGCTGATCGTTCAATTACATACCCACGAGGCATCATGGAGGACGTGCTAGTAAAATTGGACAAGCTCATCTTTATTGCAGATTTTGTCATTCTGGATTTCGAGAAAGATAAGAAGATTCCCATAATCTTGGGAAGACCTTTCTTGGCTACAGGTCGTACCTTGATAGATGTGTAAAAAGGTGAACTCACTATGAGGGTGCAAGATCAAGATGTGACATTCAATGTGTTCAATGTGATGAAATTCCCTACGGAAGATGAGGAGTGCTTCAAGGTGGATTTGGTCGATTCTGCAGTTATTTCAGAACTTGATCATGTGCTAAGGTCTGATGCCTTAGAAAAAGCCTTATTGGGGGATTTTGACAGTGAAGATGACGAAGGCAATAAGCAGCTACAATATCTAAATGCTTCTCCTTGGAAACAAAAGCTAGACATGCCATTTAAATCTCTGGGAAATACTGATCTCAAGAATGCTGAGGGAAAGCTCAAACCATCTATCGAGGAAGTACCTACTTTGGAGCTTAAACCATTGCCTAAACACTTGAGGTATGCTTTTTTAGGTGATGCATCTACTTTTCCTGTTATTATTGCATCTGACCTTTCAGGTAGTGATGAAGACAAGCTCTTGAGGATTTTGAGAGATTTTAAATCGGCCATCGAATGGACTATAGCAGATATGAAAGGGATCAGCCCTTCGTACTGCATGCATAAAATTCTGCTAGAGAAAGGTAGCAAGCCGACTGTTGAGCAACAACGAAGGCTTAATCCTATCATGAAAGAAGTGGTGAAGAAAGAAATTCTAAAATGGCTGGATGCAGGAATTATATATCCTATTTCTGACAGTTCTTGGGTGAGCCCCGTGCAATGTGTACCTAAGAAAGGAGGTATTACTGTGGTAGCAAATGAGAAGAACGAGCTCATCCCCACCCGAACAGTCACAGGATGGTGGGTATGCATGGACTACAGGAAGTTGAATAAAGCCATGAGGAAGGATCACTTCCCTCTTCCATTTATTGATCGGATGCTTGACAGGTTGGTTGGTCATGAGTATTATTGTCTTCTGGATGGCTATTTGGGCTACAATCAGATTTGCATTGCACCAGAAGATCAGGAGAAGAATACTTTCACTTGTCTATTTGGCACGTTTGCTTTCCGCAGAGTTTTATTTGGCTAATGTGGTGCACCTGCCACTTTTCAGAGTTGCATGATGGCCATATTATCTGATATGATTGGAAATAATGTCGAAGTGTTCATGGACGAATTCTCCATCTTTGGACATTCATTTGAGGAATGCTTGAATAATCTTCGTTTGGTGCTCAAAAGGTGTGTGGAAACCAATCTGGTGCTCAATTGGGAAAAATGTCACTTCATGGTGCAATAAGGCATCATTCTTGGGAATAAGTTCTCTAGTAAAGGTCTTGAGGTGGATAAATCCAAGGTGGGCGTTATTGAAAATCTTCTGCCACCTATTTCTGTGAAAAGAATCCGTAGCTTTCTTGGTCATGCGGGTTTTTATCGGCTTTTCATCAAGAACTTCTCTAAGATATCTAAGTCGTTGTGCAACTTGCTCGAAAAAGATGTGCCTTTCAAATTTGATGATGAATGCTTGGCAGCATTCGGGACTCTCAAGAAGAGTTTAATCACCGCACTAGTTATCACGTCACCTGATTGGAGAGAACCTTTTGAGATGATGTGTGATGCAAGTGATTATGCAGTGGGAGCAGTTCTTGGGCAACGAAAGACTAATATCTTTCATGTGGTCTACTATGCTAGTAAGACGCTAAATGGAGCCCAACTGAACTACACCACTACTGAGAAGGAGCTCTTGGCTATAGTTTTTGGTTTCGAAAAATTTCGATCTTATCTACTTAGGACAAAGGTGACAGTGTTCACTGATCACGCTGCCATCCGCTATCTGGTCTCAAAGAAGGATTCGAAGCCTAGACTTATTCGTTGGGTTCTCTTGCTACAGGAATTCGAGTTAGAGATCAAGGATCGAAAAGGTACTGAAAATTAAGTAGCTGACCATCTCTCTAGATTGGAGAATCTCGAGTCTACTTCATATGATAAGACATTGATCAACGAATCTTTTCCGGATGAGCAGTTGTTCGCAATTTAAGAGGAAGAGCCATGGTTCACAGACATTGTGAACTATCTTGTTAGCAATATAAATCCTCCTAATATGAATGCGGCTCAAAAGAAGAAGTTTCTGTATGAGGTGAAGTGGTACATGTGGGATGGACCATATTTGTTTAGACAAGGAGCTGACCAGATCATCAGGAGATGTATCCCATTCTGTGAGACGGAGGGGATATTACGAGACTGTCATTACACAGCTTATGGTGGATATTATGGTGGTGAAAAGACAGCAGCTCGTATTCTTCAAGCAGGTTTTTTCTGGCCTACGTTATTTAAGGATGCATATCAGTTCGTTTGAGGGTGTGATCGTTGCCAAAGAGTTGGGAATCTTACCAGAAATGATGAGATGCATTTAAATATGATGCTTGAAGTTGAGGTCTTCGATGTTTGGGGAATCGATTTCATGGGACCATTTATCTCGTCCTGCAATAATCTGTACATCTTGCTGGCAGTCGATTATATCTTGAAATGGGTAGAAGTCAAGGCTCTACCGACTAATGATGCAAAGGTAGTGTTGAGTTTTCTTCATTAGCAAATATTCACGAGGTTTGGAATGCCACGAGTTATCATAAGTGATGAAGGGTCGCATTTCTGCAATCGTAAGTTCACTTCTATGATGCAACGCTACAATATGAATCATCACATTGCTACTGCCTATCATCCGCAAACTAATGGTCAAGCTGAAGTGTCTAATAGAGAGATCAAGCGCATTCTAGAGAAAGTCATTTGTCCGTCAAGGAAAGATTGGTCTTTGAAGCTCGATGAAGCTGTTTGGACTTATACAACAGCATACAAGATTCCACTTGGGATGTCCCCGTTTCAACTTGTCTATGGTAAGGGATGTCATTTACCTGCGGAGCTTGAGTATAAGGCTTATTGGACATTGAAGAAGTTAAACCTTGTTCTAGATGCAGCTGGGAAGAAGTGAATGCTTCAGTTAAATGAACTTGATGAATTTCGACTTCAAGCATATGAAAACAACAAAATGTACAAGGAAAAGGTAAAAAGGTGGCATGATAGGAAGCTATCGCCTAAGTCAATCGTGTCGGGGCAACAAATTCTTCTATTCAACTCTCGTCTCCGATGTTTTCCTGGAAAGTTGAAATCAAGGTGGTCTGGACCATTTATCGTCAAAACTGTGTTTTCACATGGAGCGGTGGAGATTTTTGAGAATGATCCGGGCCAAGCATTCAAAGTAAATGGTCAGAGATTGAAGCACTATTATAGGGATATGGCAAATCATGAAGTGGTTAGTGCCGTTTTATTGACAACTTGATCCCATTACTCTACGTTAAGCTAATGATGTAAAATAAGCGCTTCTTGGGAGGCAACCCAAGATATGAGACCATAGGACACCTTAGAATTTAGTACTTTATCCAAAAACCCAAAAAAAATCAGAAAAATGTCGGCAGAAAAATATTTCTCCAGAAGCCTTGCAAGCGCCCGCCTGCTAGGATCAGGCGGCCGTGCGCAGGCGGCCGTGCGCAGGCGACCGCCCGTGCCCCTGAATTTTGAAAAATCTTTTTCAGCCTATATAAAAAAAACACAAAAACCAAAAACAAAAACCACAGCACCCATTACTCCATTAACCCATGATTTCTTCCCCGATATTAGCCACAATCCCCACTCCTAATCAAAATCAACCCCTAATCTTGCTATATATATACATACAACCTCTCCATACACATCCCAATACTTTCAACTCTAAAAAATCTCTCCTACACACCAACACAAACTCTCCAACTCTTATTCTCAATTTTCATGGCCCCAAAGAGATCACGAACAGTGGGTAGCAGCAGCACCAACCCGACTGCTACTGATTTTTCGAGGAACACTGCTGCGAGGCCCCGATTGTTGGATGGGGATGCTGAAGATGAGTACACCAAGCTTCTGAATAAGCCTATTATGAGGGAGAGGGGGTTCTTTCCATCAGGAAGGGATGGTGATTTGCTACCGATGATTGCTGAGAAGGGATGGATTACATTCTGCGAGTCACCTGAGGCGGTTCCGATGAGTATCATTCGCGAGTTATATGCGAACGCCAAGGCCGACAAGAATGGGTTTTCTGTTGTTCGTGGGCTTACTGTTGATTATCAGCCCGAGGCGATTCGCCGGGTAATTGGACAGCGACAAAGGAAACCACAAGAGGAGCATTGGAATGAAAAGACCCCTGAGGAATTTGATATAAACTTGATTATTGCTACTCTCTATCGGTCGGGCATGGTGTGGAAGTTCAAAAGGGGAAACAATGAGTATCGTAATTTCCCTGTTGTCGCGATGAACATGTATGCTCGTGCTTGTAATTCATTTATGTGTGCTAATATTCTTCCTTCTGTGCATTCACATGAGGTTACAGTGGAGAGGGCGAGGTTGTTATGGGGAATTCTGAATGATGAATATTATGTGGACCTTGGTGAGTACATCTACCAAGGGATTTTGAAGTTTTTGAGGGGGAAATCGCAGTACTCTATCCCGTATGCCTCTATTGTCACAAAGCTTTGCAAGGCATGTGAAGTCCAGTGGCCTTCTTATGAGCAGCGGCAGATGTCGGCCGCTCCTATTGATTCATCGACTTTGAATGCGATGCAAGAGTGGACAGGTGGAGAGCCCGAGTCACATAGTTTGGGATATCACCTCCCAGGAGGAGTTCCAGCAGCTGGTGCTACCATGGCTAGGTCCAGTCAGGCTCAAGGAGAGGCAGGTTCTTCGAGAGCCCAAGGAGGAGATGGTTCGGGATTGGTTGATGTCCAGTACAGGAGGCTTTCCAGGAGGATGGATGCGATGTATGAGTCACAGAGTCGGTTTACGCAGGAGCTCACCCAAGCACTTGGGACTGTATTTAGAGACCTTGGAGCTAACATCCAGTGGCCCATTTTTTGGTGAGGATTCTGCTTATCCACCACCTAACACTCCACCCTCTGAGGATGATGATGATGATGATTCATCTGAGTAGGTATACCCTGTGTTCCTTTCTATTAACTTCATTGGGGACAGTGAAGATTTTAAGTTTGGGGGTGGTAGTTAAGGAACATATTTGTGTGTGTGTCATGTAGTTGCATTTTCATGTTAGTTTAGTTCATATAGTTGCATATTTTTGCCATATAGTTTTTTATATCTTTAATTATCATGTCATATAGCTCATACATATACCATGATCCCTTTGTGTTGCTTTACCGATTAATATGTGATATTGATACGAGTGTAGTGATAGTGTTAGAGTGATGTTGAATCTTGTTAGGTTGACATGCATGCTAGAAACACTTATAATTTCACTAAGTCTTAGAGTATGCTTAAGGACTAGATTGTTGTCATGGTTTGATGGTTTTTGAGGTTAATCTATTGCTTATGCTTAGAATGCATGATAGGCTCTTAATAATAAAAGACATGAAAAGATAAAAATTGGAAAAATTTGGAATTCATTGCTAGTTATGGCTAGGCGTCAAATGGCTAGTAGCCGGCTCGTATTGTATACGAGTAGTCTAAGGTTGAGCAAGATGGAGCGAAACGCATTTGCTCAGAAATTAAAAAAAATGGTTTAATGCATAATTGATCATAAGTGGGCTCTTTGGTATTCGAGTTATTAAGTTCTTAGGGGACTTTGTGCCTAGTGACCTTAGGCTTTTATAGTCTGGGATCCGCTAACCTAACGTTCGCTAAATGGGTACCATTGCATAAGTCTTTTGTGGACCTCACTCATTACACGATCAAATAAGCATTTGTTTTATGTGTTGAATAAAAGCATGATTCCGTAATAAACTCCAATAATCTTATAGTGTTATAAGTCATTTTGTGTCTAGAATATATTCTTCGTATAAGCTTGTGATTACCCTGAGGATAATTAAGTTATGGTGATTGATCTAGTTTCGAAGCATATCTGTTAGGCATTCGCACATACCACGATTCTAGTTGTATGTTAGCTTGCGTGATTTGATTGATCTTTAGTCGCCTAATTGCATTTGTTGATATGTCATGTGTTGGTTGGTTTAGTCATCGCGAAGGGGATCGCTGCATTCATATAGTTTGCATTCATGCATGTTTTATTCTGAGTCTGTGACGCTTAAGGACAAGCATCGATTTAAGTTTGGGGGTGTGATAAGTGGCATTTTATACCACTTAGAGCGTCTCATAACGGCTTGAATTGGTGTCTTGAACTCGAGTATTTTGTGTATTTGACGCGTTTTCGAGTATTTTTGCATTTCAGGGTATAACTTGCTTAGATAGGTGGATTTCATCAAAATAAGCTTAAGGAAGTGTTTGGGATCAGTCTAGGAATGATGAGCGAAGAAATCAGCAAAAACAGAAGCAAGCCAAGTATTTTTCCAGAAAGGTTGCAGGTGCCCTCCTGATGGGAGCAGGCGCCCGCGTGGAGGATGCAGGCGGCCGCCTGTGTGCGGAAAATTAGAATCTGGATTTTATAATTCGAGTACGATTGGGCTTCTATTGATGCTGGTTCTTTTGGGTTATTATATAAACCTTATGGGAAGACGTTTTCTTTATCAAGAGCGAAGGCAAGAAGATCGAGAAGACCGTTTTAGCACGCAACAACGAAGAAGAGGAAGCATACGTTTATCTTGTGATTCTTTTAATTCGTTGTAACTATGGATGCTAGTTTTCTTTATGCTTTGAACCTTAATACTCTTGTGATGTACTTCATTATTTATTAAGAATTTTTATTAGTTTTATATCGTTGTGTTATTATCATGCTTTCATATGAACCCATGGTGACGATGAGTTCTAATATGGGCTAATCGTGATCATGGGATCCTAGCAGATTTACTATGGATTTCTTTAGTTAATTGTTTAATACCTTGGTATGTGGTGATTGTATGATATCTAGCATAGGTTGTGCTTATTCGTATTATGTGCGTCACGAACATGTAAGATAGCCTGATAATCTCTTGTGAAGCCACAGTGAATCTTGAGATTTAGAACTTGCCATGCTAGCATATGTTCATGTATTGTATGCATGATTAGTGAGTAACTCTAACCGTTTTACTTGTCCTGTGTAATCATAATGAATAACTTGCGCTTAAATCATTATGTTGTCAAATTCTGTAGACATATAGGGTATCAACATAATTGATGCCTATTCAACTTCTATCTTAATTGTGGATGCTTGGTAGAATGGTATTCGTACAACGAAAGTTGGCATTTATCAGTTTCGTGTTGTTCGATTAATATCATCATTATTACATGCTAAGGGTAATAAAAATAACTATTGAATGAAGTAGTAATGAAGTCAGGATCTCATGTGTGTTTAATATTGTTAATTTAAGTGTTTAATTCTCGTAGTAATTATTAGTTAACCATTCTTAATTGTTATTGTATTGACATTGAAGAATAATCATACATTGGTGAGTAAGTGTTAATTAGATATAATTAATCAGAGCCTATGTGGGAACGAACAAGAAATCATTCTATATTACTTGCGAACGCGTATACTTGCATGATTTATTTAGCGCATGCTTTGTGCCTAACACTTAGGCACACGGATAAGTGGTATTTTATACCACTTAGAACGTCTTATAATAGCTTGAATTGGAGTTTTAAAATCAAGTATTCTGTGTATTTGATGCGTTTTTCTAGTGTTTGTGCATTTCAGGGTATTAATTGTATTTCGGGAGAGAATTCATCAATAATAAGCCTTGGCATGTGTTTAGCATTGCGAGAGGGAAGATAGGAGCAGATTGCAGTGAAGAAACGGATGAAAAATGGATCAGTTTCCAGAAGGGGGCTGAGCGCCCGCTCA
Organism: Apium graveolens; assembly: GCF_009905375.1. Taxonomy (NCBI): domain Eukaryota; kingdom Viridiplantae; phylum Streptophyta; class Magnoliopsida; order Apiales; family Apiaceae; genus Apium; species Apium graveolens. The sequence goes on from NC_133652.1 coordinate 34,435,512, forward strand.
GCAGAGGAAGCTGAGCACCCGCTCAGGAACATATAAGATAGGGTGTTAATCTCTTGTGAAGCGACGGTGGATCTTGAGATTTAGAACTTTCCATGCTAGCATAGTTTCATGTACGAGTATGCATGATTAGTGGGTAACTCTAACCATTTTATTCGCCCTGTGTAATCAAAAGGAATAACTTGTGCTTAAATCGTTATGTTGTCAATTTCTGTAGACATATAGGGACTCAACATAATTGATGCCTATTCAACTTCTATCTTAATTGTGGATGCTTGGTAGAATGGTATTAGTACAATAAAAGTTGGCTTTTATCAGTTTCATGTTATTCGATTAATATCATCACTGTTGCATGCTAAGAGTAATAACAATGGCTATTGAAAGAAGTAGTAATGAAGTTGTGATCTCATGAGTGTTTTAATATTGTTAATTCAAGTGTTAATTAAGCGTTTAATTCTCGTAGTTAATTGTAGTTAATAACTAGTTAATCAATCTAAGTGTTATTATCTTAACATTGAGAAGTAATCATACATTGGTGAGTGAGTTTAATTGAACATAATTAGTCTGAGTCTCTGTGGGAATGAACTAGAAAGTATTCTATATTACTTGCGAACGCGTATACTTGCGTGTGTTATTAGCGCGTGTTTTCGCCCTAACAATTTTTTGGCACCGCTGCCGGGGACTCGGCGTATTTGGTTAATTTATATACTTACCATCATTGGTCATTAGGACTCAGTGATTAAGACGTGTTACTTATTGTTTCCGGTTGTGTTTCAGGTACTTTAGCGAGCGTTTATGCAAACTCGTTCTCGAACTCGCAAGAGGACTTTAGATACGGCTGAGGAGACAGACGAAGTTCTTGATATTTTGGAGAAGATAGATTTTGAAGATTCGAATTCAGGAAGTATGCAGAAAGAACCATTAATCATGGGTGATCGTATTGTTCTGGCAGATCCAGCTCTTATGGATTTTTCTTGGCCTAAAATTGATGATATCCAGTTTAGCATCATGCACCCGGCTATTGAGGCCAATAACTTTGAAATCAAGCTGGAAACTATTCAGATGGTGCAGAATTCTGTTTCTTTCGGAGGTGTTGTGACTGAAGACCCCAACATGCACATAAGGAATTTTTTCGAGATCTGCAGTACATTCAAGTATAATGGTGTGACTGATGAGGCTATCAAGCTGAGGCTTTTCCCATTCTCTCTGAGGGATAAAGCTAAGGACTGGTTACATTCTGAACTAGCTGGGTCTATCACTACTTGGCAAGATCTTGCGCAAAAGTTTCTGGTTAAGTTTTATCCAATGGCGAAGACTGCGGCTATGAGGAGTGCTCTTACTCAGTTTGTGCAGAAACCTACAGAATCTATGTGCGAAGCTTGGGAGCGCTACAAAGAGATGTTGAGAAAGTGTCCACATCATGGAATGCCTGATTGGATGGTGATCACTGGTTTCTATAATGGTTTGGAGGCCCAATCTCGGCCCATGCTCGATGCAGCAGCTGGAGGCGCCTTGTGGGACAAAAGCTATACTGAGGCTTATAATCTTATTGAGACTATGACGGCAAATGAGCATCAAAACCCAACTCAAAGGATGATATCTGGGAAGGTAGCAGGTATTCTAGAAGTCGATGCAGCTACAGCTATTGTAGCGCAGCTCCAAGCGCTGTCTATGAAGGTCGATTCTCTAGTCACCTATGGGGCCAATCAAATAGCTATGGTCTGTGAGCTTTGTGCAGGTTCTCATGCTACGGATCAGTGTTCTCTTGTTAATGAATCTGTGCAGTATGTGAACAATTATCAGTGACAGCAGTAGCCTGTGCCAGCTATGTATCATCCTAACAACAGAAATCATCCAAATTTCAGCTAGAGTAATAATCAGAATGCTATTCAGCAACCATATCAGCAAGGCATGAGTAAATAGTTCAATCCACCTGGATTCCAGCAACCACAACATTATGCTTAAAGGCAATCATATCCTCAACAAGGAGGTGTAGCTTCACCCTCTAGTACTGATTTTGAGGAACTTAAGTTGTTGTGCAAGAGTCAGGCGGTTTCTATCAAGACCTTGGAAAATTAAATCGGTCAAATAGCCAATGCAGTGCTCAATCATCAACCTGGCACACTTCCCAGTGATACTGAAGTGCCAGGCAGAAAGGAAGCTAAAGACAAGTCAAGGCTATTACCTTAAGGTCTGGAAAAGTTACTGATGCTGAAAAAGCAAAAGAAGGAGAAGCTGAAGCTGGTGATGAAGAAGCTAAGCAAAAGGAGAAAGCGGCGGAACCAAGGAAGACTACTGTTGAACACACTCTGCCTGAGGGTAATACAGGGGAGAAACGGCTCTATCCTCCACCACCTTTCCCTAAGAGATTGCAACAACAAAAGCTGGATAAGAAGTTCGGTAAGTTTCTGGAGGTGTTTAAGAAACTTCACATCAATATACCTTTCGCTGAGGCTCTGGAGCAAATGCCTAGTTATGCGAAATTTATGAAGAGTATTCTTTCAAGGAAGGTGAAACTGGATGACCTTGAGACCGTTGCTCTAACGGAAGAATGCAGTGCTGTGTTGTAATAAAAGTTACCTCCAAAGCTTAAAGATCCAGATAGCTTCACCATTCCTTGTACCATTGGCAAGTTGTCTTTTGACAAGTGCCTTTGTGATTTGGGAGCAAGCATCAATTTGATGCCATTGTCGATCTTTAAAAAATTGAATTTGCCTGATCCAAAACCCACCTACATGTCTCTATAATTGGCCGATCGTTCTATTACATACCCATGAGGCATAGTGGAGGATGTGTTAGTAAAGGTGGATAAGCTCTTCTTTCCTGCAGACTTTGTTATTCCGGATTTCGAGGAAGATTAGAAGATTCCCATAATCTTGGGAAGACCTTTCTTGGCTACAGGCCGTACCTTGATAGATGTGCAGAAAGGTGAACTTACTATGCGGGTGCGGGATCAGGATGTGACATTCAATGTATTCAAAGCAATGAAATTCCCTACAGAAGATGAGGAGTGCTTAAAAGTGGATTTGATTGATTCTGCGATTACGTCAGAACTTGATCATATGCTAATAACTGATGCATTAGAGAAAGCCTTAGTGGGGGATTTTGACAGTGATGATGAGGATGGCAATGAGCAACTACAATATCTAAATGCTTCTCCCTGGAGGCGAAAGCTAGACATGCCATTTGAATCTCTTGGTACCTCTGAACTCAAAAATGCTGAAGGAATGCTCAAACCATCTATTGAGGAAGCACCTACCTTGGAGCTTAAACCATTGCCTGAACACTTGAGGTATGCTTTTTTAGGTGATGCATATACTTTACCTATTATTATTGCATCTGACCTTTCAGGTAGTGAGGAGGACAAGCTCTTAAGGATCTTGAGAGAATTCAAATCGGCTATCGGATGGACTATAGCAGACATAAAAGAGATCAGCCCTTCATACTGTATGCATAAGATTCTGCTAGAAGAGGGTAGTAAGCCGACTGTTGAGCAACAACGCAGACTTAATCCTATCATAAAAGAAGTGGTGAAGAAAGAAATTCTGAAGTGGCTGGATGCAAGAATCATTTATCCTGTTTCCGACAGTTCTTGGGTGAGCCCTGTGCAATGTGTACCTAAGAAAGGAGGTATCACTGTGGTAGCAAATGAGAAGAACGAGCTCATCCCCACGAGAACAGTCACAGGATGGAAGGTATGTATGGATTACAGAAAGTTGAACAAGGCCACGAGGAAGGATCACTTTCTTCTTCCGTTTATTGATTAGATGCTTGACAGGTTGGCCGGGCATGAGTATTATTATCTTCTGGATGGCTATTCGCGTTATAATCAGATTTGTATTGCACCAGAGGATCAAGAAAAGACTACCTTCACTTGTCCATTTGGCACGTTTGTTTTTCGCAGAGTTTCATTTGGGTTATGTGGCGCACCGACCACTTTTCAGAGATGTATGATGGCTATATTCTCTGACATGATTGGAAATAATGTCGAGGTGTTCATGAACGACTTCTCCGTCTTTGGACATTCGTATGATGAATGTTTGAATAATCTTCGTGCAGTACTCAAAAGGTGTATGGAAACTAATTTGGTGCTCAATTGGGAAAAATGTCATTTTATGGTGCATGAAGGCATTATTCTTGGGCATAAGGTCTCTAGCAAGGGTCTTGAGGTGGACAAAGCCAAGGTGGGAGTCATTGAAAATCTTCCACCACCCAATTATGTGAAAGGAATCTGTAGTTTTCTTGGTCATGCGGGTTTTTATCGGCGTTTCATCAAGGACTTTTCAAAGATATCTAAGTCGTTGTGCAACTTGCTTGAGAAGGATGTGCCTTTTAAATTTGATGATGACTGCTTGACGGCTTTCGAGACTCTCAAGAAGAGTTTGATAACTGCACCAGTTATTACAACACCTGATTGGACAGAGCCTTTTGAGATGATGTGCGATGCGAGTGATTATGCGGTGGGCGCAGTTCTTGGGCAGCGCAAGAATAATCTCTTTCATGTGGTCTACTATGCTAGCAAGACCTTAAATGGGGCCCAAATGAACTACACCACTAATGAGAAGGAGCTCTTGGCTATAGTCTTTGGTTTCAAAAAATTTCGATCTTATTTTCTTGGGACAAATGTGACAGTGTTCACTAATCATGCGGTCATTCGCTATTTGGTTTCCAAGAAGGATTCGAAGCCAAGACTCATTCGTTGGGTGCTCTTACTACAGGAATTTGACTTAGAGATCAAGGATCGAAAGGGTACTGAGAATCAAGTAGCTGGCCATCTCTCTAGATTGGAGAATCCCGAGTCTACTTCACATGATAAGACATTGATCAATGAATCTTTTCCGGATGAGCAGTTGTTCGCAGTTCAGGAGGAAGAGCCATGGTTCGCAGATATTGTGAATTATCTTGTAAGCAATATAATGCCTCCTAATCTGACCACAGCTCAAAAGAAGAAGTTTTTGCATGAGGTGAAGTGGTATATGTGGGATAAACCGTATTTGTTTAGACAGGGAGCTGACCAGATCATCAGGAGATGTATCCCATTCTGTGAGACGGAGGGGATATTACGAGACTGCCACTCCACAGTTTATGGTGGACACTATGGTGGTGAGAAGACGGCAGCTCGTATTCTGTAAGCAGGTTTTTTCTGGCCTACTTTGTTTAAGGATGCTCATCAGTTTGTTTTAAGGTGTGATCGTTGCCGATCGTTGCCAAAGAGTGGGAAATCTTACGAGAAAGGATGAAATGCCGTTAAATGTGATGCTTGAAGTCGAGGTCTTTAATGTTTGGGGAATCGATTTCATGGGGCCTTTTGTCTCGTCCTGCAATAATCAATACATCTTGCTGGCAGTCGATTATGTCTCAAAATGGGTAGAAGTCAAAGCTCTACCGATGAATGATGCTAAGGCAGTGTTGAATTTTCTTTATAAGCAGATTTTCATAAGGTTTGGAACGCCACGAGTAATCATAAGTGATGAAGGGTCGCATTTCTGCAACTGTAAGTTTACTTCTATGATGCAGCACTACAATGTGAATCATCGTGTTGCTACTGCCTATCATCCGTAAACAAATGGTCAAGCGGAAGTGTCTAATAGAGAGATCAAGCGCATTTTAGAGAAGGTTGTTTGTCCATCAAGGAAGGATTGGTCGTTAAAGCTCGATGAAGCTGTTTGGGCTTATAGAACAGCATATAAGACTCCACTTGGGATTTCCCCGTTTCAACTTGTGTATGGTAAGGGATGTCATTTACCTGCGGAGCTTGAACATAAGGCCTATTGGACGTTGAAGAAGTTGAACCTGGATCTAGATGCAGCCGGAAAGAAGCGAATGCTTCAGCTTAATGAACTTGATGAATTTCGACTCCAAGCGTACGAGAACAACAAAATGTACAAGGAAAAAGTGAAAATGTGGCATGACAGGAAGTTTCATCCTAAGTTATTCGTGCCGGGGCAGCAAGTTCTTTTATTCAACTCTCGTCTTCGACTTTTTCCTGGGAAGTTGAAATTAAGGTGGTCTGGACCTTTTATTGTCAAAACTGTGTTTCCACATGGAGCGGTGGAGATTTTTGAGAATGATCCGGACCAAGCATTCAAGGTTAATGGTCAGCGTTTGAAGCACTACTATGGGGACACGGAAAACCGGGAAGTGGTTAGTGCCGTTTTATTGTCAACTTGAGTAAGGTACGCTACGTCAAGCTAATGACGAAAAAGAAGCGCTTCTTGGGAGGCAACCCATGATTTGTTGTTACAGGAACCCTTAGAAGTTAGTAATCTATCCAAAACCACAAAAAATCAGAAAAATAGGGCAAGAAAAAAAATTCTAGAAAACCCCTGAGCGCCCGCTCAGCTCTGCTGAGCGACCGCTCAGGGGCCGACTGGGAGAATTTTTTTTTAAGTTCAATAAAAATCTGAAAAAATCTGAAAAATAAAAAAACAAAATACAGCCCATTACCCACGACCTATTTCCCCATTATCCCATGTTTTTAACCCTCAAACCCACTCCTAATCAAATTTTACCCTAATCTATACCCTATATATACATACACCTATTCCATATGCTCCCCATACACTTTCAAACCTTAAACTCTCTCCCAAATCCAAAAACATAAATCTTAAACACTTTTACTCAGTTTCGATGGCACCCAAGAGATCCAGGACTATCGATAGCAACAACACTGTCCCTACTGCTGATTCTTCAAGGGGTACTGCTGCGAGGCCTCGTTTGAATGATAGGGCTGCTGAGGAGGAGTACACTAGGCTTCTGGGTAAGCCGATTTTGAAGGAGAGGGGGTTCTTACCATCGAGGAGGGATGGTGAGTTATTGCCTATGATTGCTGAGAAGGGTTGGATTGCTTTCTGTGAGTCTCCTGAAGCAGTTCCGATGAGCGTGGTTCGCAAGTTCTATGTGAACGCGAAGGCTGAGAAGAATGGGTATTCTGTGGTTCGGGGGATGATGGTGGATTATCACCCTGCGGCGATTCGCCGTGTGATTGGGCAGCGACAGAGGAAGCCCACGGAGGAGAATTGGAATGAGAAGACTGCTGAGGATTTTGAGTTAGACTTGATTTGTGCTACTCTCTGTAGGCCGGGCACAGTTTGGACCTTCAAGACTGGGACTAACGAGTATCGCCATTTTTCGGCGATTGCGATGAACAGGTATGCCCGTGCATGGAATGCTTTTATATACGCTAATATTCTGCCTACTTCACATGCACATGAGGTCACAGTTGAGAGAGCACAGTTATTATGGGGAATTTTGAATGAGGAGTACTATGTGGACCTTGGTGAGTTCATCTACCAAGGAATTCTGAAGTTTTTGAGGGGAGCTAAGCACATGAACATCCCTTATGCATACACGGTTACAAAGCTTTGCCGAGCAGTGGGAGTTCAGTGGCCGTCTCATGAGCAGTTGTAGTTGCCGGCCGCTCATATTGACTCCGGGACTCTGCATGTGATGCAGGAGTGGACCGGTGGTGAGCCCGAGGAGCATGGGATGGGTTATCGTCTTCCAGGAGGGCGTCCAACACGAGGTGCTACCATGGCGAGGCCAAGGCGAGATGAGGTTGGTTCTTCTAGAGCTCAGGAGTGTGCTGGGATGGCTGATGCCCAGTATAGGAGGCTGTCGAGGAGGATGGACGCTATGTACGAGACACAGAGCAGGTTTGCTCAGGAGCTCACCCTTGCACTTGGGACTGCTTTTCGAGGCCTTGGAGCTGACATCCAGTGGCTAGTTTTTGGTGAGGACTCTGCATATCCGCCTCCTGATACACCACCTTGTGAGGGTGATGATGATGATGATCTCTCCGAGTAGGTATACCATGTGTTCCTTTCTACTATCTTCAGTGGGGACAGTGAAGATTTTAAGTTTGGGGGTGGTAGTTAAGGAATATTTTGTGTGTGTGTCATATAGTTGCATATTCATGATAGTTTAGTTCATATAATTGCATATTTTTTGCCATATAGTTTTTTTTATATTATTTATAGCTTTATTTATCATATCATGTAGCTCATGCATATACCATGATCCTTTTTGCACTGATTTACCAATTAATTTGTGATGTTGATGCGAGTGTAGTGATAGCGTTGAAGTGATGTTGAGTCGTGTAGGTTGATATGCATGCTAGAAACACTTGTAATTTCACTAAGTCTTAGAGAATGCTTAAGGACTAGATTGTTGTTATGGTTCGATGGTTTTCGAGGTTAATCTATTGATTATGCTTAGAATTTTATAATAGGTTCTTAGTGATAAAAGGCATGAAAAGAAAAAATGGAGTGAAAATGGAATTCATTGCTAATTATGGTTAGGCGTCAAATGGCTAGTAGCCGGCTCATATTTTTATACGAGTAGTCTAGGGTTGAGCAAGATGGAGCGAAACGCACTTGCTCAGAAATTTTGAGAAAAAAAAAATAGAAAAAAATAGAAAAAAAAGAAGAAAAAAAGAGAGTTAATGCATAATTGATCACGAGTGGGCTCTTTGGTATTCGAGTTATTAAGTTCTTAGGGGACTTTGTGCCTAGTGACCTAAGGCTTTTATAGTCTGGGATCCGCTAACCTAACGCTCGCTACATGGATGCCATTGCATACGTCTTTTGTGGACCTCACTCATTGCACGGTCAAATAAGCATTTGTAGTTATAAATAAAAAGCATGATTCCGTAATAAGCTCCAGAAATCTTGAAGTGTTATAAGTCACTTTGTGCCTAGAATTTTTATTCTTCGTATAATCATGTGATTGCCTTGAGGATAGTTGAGTTATGATAATGGATCTAGTTTCGGAGCATATCTGTTAAGCATCTGCACACACCACGTTTCTGGATGTACGTTAGTTTGCATGATTTGATTGAACTTTATTCACCTAATTGCATTTGTTGAGATGTCGTAAGTTGGTTGGTTTGGTCGTAGTAAGGGGGATCGCTGCATTTCATATAGATTGCATTCATGGGTATAAGTGTAAGAGGTTGTGGGACAGTCCATCAAAGTGTAAGAGGTTGTGGGATAATCCATCAACGTGTAGGAGGTTGTGGGACAGTCCAACATAATGCCCTAATGTGGCCAGGGTGATGACCTAAAAGGAATTTGTCCTTCTACTAGTAGAGAATTATAGAGAGTGATACATTGCCTGATCAGCAAAGGTATCACGTTATTCTAGCGGTTTCCTTCTTCCAAATGTATTTGAATAAAACTTTGTGTTTACTTTTCATACAGAGATTCTAAAGAGGTTTTACAAAAATGAGTTATACAAGTCTTACCTTGTAACTTCATCGATATGATTAACTTTCGAAAACTGATTAAACCTTGAACAATAGTAGTTTTCAAGTGAGTTTTATGAGAAATATATATAAGTATTTTAAAGTATCTTGTAACTTTATTTTTTAAACTTATATCTGGTAAATGATTATTTTATGCATGAAAAGATTTTCAGAAAGTTATCGACAAAGATACTTTGCACTATTGAACAAACTATATATATTTTGAAAGTATATATTGAATATTTTGCGACTTCGTCTCGTTAAGATATCAAACTTGGTTCATTTTTGCTTGACCAAGATTTTCATAATTACTATAAAAATGTACATATATTGTTGAACAATTATATGCTATTTTGGTAGGCTGTGTTGTTCACCCTTGCTTATTTTTATCTATCACAACAATAGCTATGCGAGATGGACAGGATCAAGCTCCCAATTCGCGAACGGATAGGAAACGTTCCACAGTATCCTGTAGGCGTTGATGTCACTATGGCCGAGGTAGGAACTACCAATAGGCTAGGCTTTCAACTTTTGATGTACCGGACTTATGTATATCTATAAATTGTTATAGTGGCAAGGAACATGTAAATTTATTCAGAAATCCTTTTGAGGTGTAATAACTTATAATTAGTGGATCATATGTCTTGTGCTATTTTGTGCTCATCTACGAGACTATAACGTGTAGTGTGTGTATATTGTGGGGTCACAGTACGCAATAGTTAATTGTTTATTCAAGATTAAGTGTTATTAATGGAAATGGAACTCGTGCCAATCCGGATCCCCGACCCCGGATTTGGGGGTGTTACAATTAGAATCATGTAGGCTTGAGTTATGACATGAGGAGTGATGAATACGCACCAAAGTGGTTACTAGAGAAATTAAGTTATACTCGCACGGATGAATTAGTAAAAATCTGCACAGTGCTATAGGAGATTTGGATTTTGAGAAACAAAAGGGTTTGGGAAGGAAATGTAGTCACACCAGTCATGATCATGAAAAAATAGTTTTAATTCTTTAGCCGAATGGCAGGAGGCGATGGAAAATAGAAAGAAGCCCAGTTTCGAGGAGAGCCAATGCAATTCGAGGGAGGACATTAACTGGCTGGCTCCTCATATTAGTACTCTCAAACTCAATGTGGATGTTTCTGTTTTTCGGAAATGAAGACGTTTTTAATTAGTATGGTCCTACGAGATCACGAAGGTACCTTCTTGGTAGGAAAGATTCTCAGACTCACAACACGAGATTTAGTAACGGAAGGAGAGGCTATATGTGTTCGAGAAATCTTGTCATGGATTATGGATCAACAGATTTCATGATAAACGAATCTTGATTGAGTCAGATTCATTACTTACTATTCAGGCCATTAAGCATAAGCGTTAGTATTACCCGGAGGTTAGAGGTTAGGAATGTTATCGAAAATTGCTACCAACAACTTGAGTTCTTAACTCAGGCCACATTTCAGTTTGTTCGGAAACAAGCTACTAAGATAGCTCATGAAATAGTTAGAATTTCTTGTTTAGTTGATTCTCATAATGTATTCATGTATCGTCTTTGGTGTTTGTTGAAGACTATCTTACCTGATTGTTTGACATAATAAAAATTTATTTTCGATTTTGAAAAGAAAATTATTTCGGTCTCAAGTATATTAATTTATGAAGGTTTAACTGCACGGAGAAAATGAAGTTAACAAAAAAAATAACTTAGTTAATTAATCTGCTTCATTACGAAGGAAATGAGGTTAAAAAAATAATTCATAAATTTATAAAATTCAAATATATATCACATTTTAAATGCTTTGTATGAAAACTGCAATAGCCGGGATGATCGTATAGATACGATCCGTACAAATCTATTATCTCTCATTGTGGTAGGGCTCACCATAATTTAGCTAAACGGATTTAGATTTAAACAATAATATATATATATTAGTAATATACAATTAATAATAACATTGAAATTTATAAAATACATGAAAACTCCACCATATTAAAAATCAATCTTAATGTATTTTATTTTAAGATATTAATATTTATATATTTATTATATTTTCATTATTTTTATTTAATAAAAGCATAAGAAACGATTGCATTTTTCTCTTTTTCTTACCTCTCTTTTTTGAAGGTCATAATTTTTTATATTCTTTATTATAAAATGATTAAAATAGTAAAAATAAATTTATTATAGGTTACAAACTTTCTTGTTTTCAAGTTCTAAATTTAATTAAACTTCTAAACTTATTTTATAAATAAAAGTTGTTTAGACCAAAACGAAAACTAACCGTACCACTTTAAATGAATTAATTTAATTTGATCTTTTCACATAAAGATTTGATTTCATATTAGACTCTAGACAAACAGTTAATTTTAATTTGAGCCCTCCAAATTGTCCAAATCAACCAATGCTCACACCGTCCCAATACTACCAGCACTTGTGTCCAAATTTTATATCAAGGTCGACCAAGATAATATTTGGGCAATAATTGAATTTATATTTTAACACTAAGTTTATTTATAGTTCAATTTTTTACTAACTCGACTGCCTTATTTCCTACTTTCCTTGTACAATGGCAGAACAATAAGCAATTTTCACAGAACAAAAATAAGATCTTACATTACATTTACATGTATCAAGTGCCAAGCTGACTTGGTGTGCAATGTTAAACTAAACCTGGGAGTGCAAATTGCAATTAGGATGAAATTTAGATGTAGACAAATTTTTATTGCTGATCCATAGAGGTTGTTTCCGTGAAAACTCTCAGCTTCTTACGTGCAACTTGGTATTTTTATGATTGTTATATGTTTTCTTGTTCTTTGCGGTTCAATTTTACCAGTCTCCTGCCATTTTCTTGGTTTCCAGATATGTTTACTCACTCGTTTGCAGAAGAAACATTGCAATTTGTTGATATACTACTTTTACATACATTATGGAAGGAAGAAAATGTAAGAGATTGTTTGGCCAAAAAAAGAAATTGTAGATCTTCAGCTTCTCAGGTCCAATTAAAAGAAACTACTATACTTGTATCAATTTTATTGAATACACTTACATCAAGAACTGTAATGTTACCAGTTTCTGAACACATTATATATTTCAAATTTAAGAACATATATGAGGATGAAAAAAAAATGAAACGATTACAATGAAACCGTGACTCATTACAAAAAATACATTATGTAGAAGGAACCGTCTTTCAGTTTCAAGAATGTATAAATAATCTATCTTTTTGTGTAAATGTTATGGAGAGCCCTTCTCTTCTCTATTGTGCTGGTACAATCCTTCCTTGATATTTATCACCGGAACTTGTATTTCGCTTGTTGTTTGTCTAAGAGCTTTGTTTAGAGTACCACAGCTTCTTCTGGCAAATCAACACCTTCTCCTTTTCCACTCCGTATTCGGTGTCTTCTTTACGACAGCTCCATTTCATCCCCTTTGCCAGTGTTGCAACTGCGTCTGTGTAGAAGCTTGACTCACGGATTATTGCATATCCGTTAGGACGAAGAATCCTATCCATCTCTAATAGCACAAACTTCATATCACATCTGTAGAAGTAAATTTTCCACCATTAAACACCTGGAATAGAATAGAACGGTGGCAAAACACTGATCCCTTATGGTAAATTTTAGGTAGTTAAATAATGTAGCATTGACAAATTTTAGATGGTTAAATCATAAATGATGTAACATCATTAAACTAATCAAATACAAAAAAAAAATTGATGAGGTCAAGAAGGATGAATAGGAAGTCTCTTACCTGTGACTTTCAGAAGTAAAGAGGCCATCTGCATGAAGTAGATCGTATGTTCGAGGATATGTTGAGAAAGCCTCACACCTGCACAATAAATGAATCAGCTTCTAAATAATTACATATATAGTCCAGCAGAAACGGTAACTTTTTAGGTCAATAGATATGCTACATATACAGACATTATATATGAAGAAATATTACCAGTCATGGTAGGTTCCAATAAGGCCCCTGTCATATACTACTGCAAGTGTATTCTCAGCATAGGACGAAACAACATTCATCACCCACAAGGGAGCATCAATCACAGAAGCAGCAAATCCTCCGTATAGTGTATTCATGTCCATCACATTTCTTATCTTATCAGTCCCAAGTGCTGGAAGCAACTTCTTGTAGTGCTTCGCCCGTACCTTCCATTTACTATCATCATGTTTAAAGGAACCGTCACTGCCACCACGAACATCAGCAACACGTTCAGGTGCAGAGTGCAATCTTTCGGGCCATTTGGGGAGTGATGGTAATGCTAGATTCCTCTTCTTGTTTGGGATAACAACACAAGGCCGGAGTGGAGTGTACCATGCTGAATCTGGTTCAGTGCCATCATCACATTTAGGCGGATATATGTCTACACTATCGAGCTGCTTATAGCAGTTGTTATCTGAAGACTTTTGCCACACAGCAATGTCATCTTTTTTATTAAATAACTTGAAGCACATTGTGGTGAGTAACTCTTGCAACTTCTCATAATCAGATTTCTGGTCTTCAATGGTAGTGTTCCAACCTCTCCAGCGGTTTTCATAGTTCACTGGAGGACCAGAGAGAACCCAAAATCCTCCAGGACGAAGGATACGATGAACTTCAAGAAGGTAAATCCCACCTACACAAGAAGAACAGCGCAAGGACCTTGTAAGTAACAAGAAAATGTAAAACAAGTGACAACTTTACTCATAACATGTATGGAACAAAAGAGTTGACTGTACCACATGCCACTCGCTAAATTGAAAGCAGTGCACTGCAGTCGCATGCTATCCTATACATATTTCTATAAGGAATAATAACAAATGGGCGAATGCCATATTTAAGTTCAAACATCAAACAAACAGTGACGTTTCATTTTTAGGCGTGGTTAAAATCCTAATGTGCATCCGAGATAAAGAAATTAAAAAATGCTTTTCAATGACTTGGCTTCTATCAGTGTAAGCTGCTAAAGGTCACATACCAAATTCTGTCCACGGTATAAGGCACCTTGAGCAATGAGCCATATCAAATGAGTTTGAAGGAAAAGGAAGTCGTTGGGTGGAGATAATTCCTAGAATTGCAGGGATCCCTCGTTCCAAAGCAAATTGGACTTGAGCCTCATGGTTATCTCTTGGAGCAAGAGAAACTGTTAGAATCCCCCGATCAAGTAAATCACCTCCCCAGCTAGCAACCTGCAGAAACAATTGTATATGATTTGTTATTTACACAAAACATAGATAACCATTAATCGAGCCATCAATCCCATTAAAATTATTTGCACAATTGAAAGATTGAAAGCTGAAATTCGGTAAAGGCCCGTACATGTCAAACCTTATAGCGTTCTTTGAATGTTTCATTTGTATTAATAAAGGCAACAAAATAGACTTACCCCGCATCCAGTATCAATGGCAGTCCGAATAGTCCCATCTTTCATACCGGGGATCAGATCTTGCATCAAATCAACATATGCACCAACACCATTGGGAAACATAGTACCTCCACCAGGGAAGCGAAACTTCTCTCCTTCTTTCTGCAGCCAATGCTGATTGGACTTCTGCTTATTAATCCAATCATATGGCACATTCCTGAAAGATTACCAATAATTCAGATCTAGGAGAATATACAAAATAATAATAATAATGTAAGATCAATAGAGTGATTAAAGCAATGAAAATCAGAGATGTGTGTTACCTGTACCAACATTCATTTTTGCTTGTAGGCCATTTGATTGGTACCTTGTAACCATCAGGGGGAGGAACCAAACACTCCTTCCTCTCGAAAAGTGGAGGGCAATGGCGTTCCATGAATGTAAGACGATGAACATCATACTTTCTCCATCTCTGTGCCACAAAATAAAATTTGTATCATTACAAAGAGATACATAAACAAATACCAAGTCATAAAGAAAGCTTAGCATGACTGAATCAGTCACTAATCGTACATTGGGATCTGTGCATGGAGTGTAATCTTGATAGTCAATTCCACATTCGGGGAAGGAAACGGATTTCACTTGCATAGGAACGGCCGCGTTGGATGATTTCACAGCTTTTCCAATGCCATTAGCCACAATTCTGTCTTTCTCTGGACAGTAGACTTTACCAAGATAAAAAGAAAATGCGCAGAGCACAACAAGCAATACTGTCAGGGGAACAACCCTGGAATTTTTCTCATATATCGGTTTTCCATCCTTGTGCTTCATGGTCTCAGAACTAGTCAGCTATCTGAACAAAAGAAAAACAAAGATATATATCTAAACTTCAGCTTATCTACACAAGAGTAAAGAGTGCTCAACGTAACATCATCATCAGCATTTAGAAGCTACAAACAGTTTGAGCTGATCAGACATGTTTACAGATATAAATCACATACATTAATTAAAGCTACTTAAACTCGAAAAAAGACCTGACTAATAAGGGAGGAGATGATAATAGAATGTGCAATCACACTAACCAATTTGGAGGTGCATCTGATTCTTGAGAACACTACATTATATAAAGGAAAACCAGACATGCATAAGTACTAATGTTAAAGAGAATAAAGCAGATCCAATGGTCAAATACAACCATTACATTGTCTTGAATCCTTCCAAAAACTTAAAGATCTAATTGCAATAAACCTAATTACATTTCACATGATACTGGGCCCGAGACTTTAATAAATGAGAATCAGCCGGCCTGAAGGGCCCCTCCAGCCCACTAAGTCTTGGGAGAAAAAGAAAATCAAACCAATCAACTTCATTGCAACAACCATGCTCAAGCTAAGAAAATGAAGTATGTAATTAACTATTGTAAACAGTATAAACAAGTTGAATGTGTACTCTAAAGTCAATAATTCTTGAAACCAATAAAAAAAAACTACAGTAAACTTCTTACATTATACTATGTGCTACTGCTAAGTAGTCAGCTGTTTGTGTTTGTCATTGATCAAATACCAATACAAGAATAACTTAAAAATAGACAATCATCAGGAAAATAAGAGAACATGGTTCTCTTACTAAAGTCACAATAAGATATGCACATAGGAAAAGAACCAAACTTTTTATACACCCATATACAAATAGTAACCATTAACAAATTCAACTCATGATATCATTTGAAATTCAAGAAAATTACAAGAAAAAATGACTGCATTATAAAATCTTTGGTTAAGAGTTACATAAGTGATTCAGATCTCAAATGCAAAACTAGAAAAAACCCATGACTTAGAGAAGTTAGGCAAATGGCAACTAATCACTACTCACAGAACACAGTTAATAAGTTTGGTAACTGACCATTTGACACACACATACAAACACTTCAGAAGTTTGGCAACTAACACATAGTGAGAAAAAGTTGGGAGTAAAGCAATGAAGCAAAGACAATATCAAAATAAACAGAGAAGAAGAGATGAGATTAAGTACCTCAAGTTAAAGATATATACACAAACAGCCTGCTGAAATACTGATATGTAAGAATGTGTGTATGTTCTCAAAACTAAAGTGTTACTTCTTTAGAACCCCAAATGCTCCAAGAAAAATGGAGATAATGAGAAGATGGAGAATGAGATTTGTGGCCTCACATAGATATGTTGCATATATGAACACACCTTATATTTATAAGTATAAGTATATGAATACAGAGCAGGCATCATAAAAGAAGTGTACTGGCTCTTTGCGTTTTGCCTAGCTGTCTAATTCAGTATTAAATAATTACTAGAGTAGTATATTTCATTATTCTTCTGTTCTTTATTTTACTACTCCATTTAACATCATTTCAAGATTCCTTCCTTGCTTCTTCCTTCTTCGTCTCTCTCTCTCCTCCGTCAAAAAGGGTGATTTTATTTGTGATTGTATAATTTTCATGAAATACTAGACTAATCCCGTGTTCTAAGCTAAATAAAGTACTTCTACTTTTATTCATAATTGTGTCTCCAATTTTAAAAAAAAATAAAAATAAGTCATAATATATATAATTTCATATACAGTACTTTCGTTTCAAAAATGAGATAAAAATAGAAATGTTTTTAACATGCAAGCGTAAAGACTCAAGTACTCGACTCTGTATAATCACTTTAAAAAAAAACAAATGTACAATCACAGAAAATGAGTAAAAGAATAAATTCTTTAAAGTTTTGATTGTCTTAATTTTTCAAGTTCTTCATTCACTATGCAAGCAATCACATTAAAGTAAATAAATGAATAATTAAGACAATCAAAACTTTAAAGAATTTATTAATATATATATATATATATATATATTAATTTATTAAAATTAAAATACTATAATCATTTAAATATGAATAATTATAAAACTTATATATAATAAATATATATTTATTAGTAAATAATCAATATAATCATAATAACATATTAAATAATATTTTAGTATTAATATATATCTGATTTTCACTCCGATCAATTCCCGATTTATCATGAACCCTAAATCAATAAATGAACCGATTAGATCCGATCCCGATTTTTACAAATTTAACTGAAAGCAAACAATTTCATTAATCGTACTCCCTCCGATTTTTAAAAGGCTGCGTGTACAGGGGTGGTAAAATCAGACACGACCCGAAACCCAACACGAACCCAACCCGCAAAAGTACGAATTAGGGTCGAGGATTTTGACTTTAGGGTCGGGTAAAAATTTTCCCGAAAAAATCGGGTCATTTTCGGGTTGACCCGAAATACCAGAACCCTACATGTTTATTTAAATAATTAATATATATTATATATGTATATAAATGGTAGGTTATATTTTATAAATCATTTGTAATATTGTGTTTTATTATATTTCTATTTTTTATATTAATTTGGCATAACATTTTAGTTTTGTAATGATGTAAATTAATTTTTTTTAATTTTAATTTTTTTAATTATTTCTAATTTTTGGATAATTTCGAGTCAAACAAATCAATTTCGGGTTACTCGGGTACGTATCAAATCGGGTTCGTGTCACAATTTTTGAACTTGTTTTGGGTCGGGTCAGGTTCGGATCAGACTAAAAAAATCAAATACATCCGATCCGACTCGAACCCGACCCAAAACCCGAAATTACCAACCCTATGCGTGTACATGAGTTTAACCTATAATTGGGCATGGTTGAGAAGACGGGGGGCAGTAAAAGGGGAAGAGAGGGCCTGATAATCAGGGAAAGTTTTGTTTTGGTGACAAAAGTTAAAAGTAGGCAGGTCCATGACGGGGACTTGTTACCCCAAAGTGTGTCTTGGATTTTACTATATTTATTACTCCATTTTATATGCATTCCGCAATCACCGCTAAGTCAATTTTACAATGTACTTGTTGCTTCACCACCACCCCCTAGCTTTCAGTGTTTTTACTAACCAACACATTTTGACTCTTTACTTTTTTAATTTTTCTTTAAACGTGACGATCCACTTATTTGAGTACTGGATATTTGTAATTTAATTTAACTAATCTAAGCGTGGAGTTGAACAATTTGCCAATGGATCGAGAAAATGTAGGGGTGCATTGTTCAAGTAGTAGCTCAAAATTTTGTTTGTAACGAGTCATTGCTTCGTTAGTTTTTAATTTTGCAATAATAGTTCTTGTCGTCTTTGTTGTTCTAAGGTGTCTTAATCCTAAAGGAAAATTGTGTGACATACATTTCTAAACTAATTCCACATTATAAATTAAAGTGACTTCATTATCTTTCAAAAAACTAAATATATCATTATGATAGGGAGCTATCTGCATAAGTATTCTCAAACCTCTTGTTTATATAAAACATAGAAAAAACTCACTATTTGACTTTATTGAAACTAAAGCGAGACAGATCTTGATGGATAGTCTATTTTGTATTAGTAAATAAATATTAATATTATTCTATTATTGTAATTGGAATTTGTAAATGTTGCATAATAGTTAAGAATTAAGAAAAGAGAAAAAAAAGAGTAGGTAAATTGATGTGACCGATTAATTAATATTTAATGTATTAATTGAGTGTAAAAGAAAAAAATAGTAAGTATAAGTCAACATAGTTGATTTTATAGTATAAAACTTTACTCCATCGGCCGTGTTTATATGTCCTTTTTGATTTTCGTGGAGTTAATTGACAATTTTTTCACTAAATATTACAAAAACTATTTGTTTATTATTTTAAAAATTAAAAATTACGTAGACTAAATGTACTTTCTAATCATATATATAAATAATTATATATTGCATATAAATTTTTGTAATTGGCTTTTTTATTTTTTATTATTGTAATTGTCTTTTCTCATTATTTTATATTATTATAATTGGCTTTTGTAAATGGTGAATAATTATTATTTTCAAAAAATATAGTGACCTGCTGTGCATGGGATATTCATGTGCTATGTGTAAAAAATTTTAAAAAAAATTGCCCCGGGTCCTAACTATATAAAACGATATCAAATACATGTAACAATAAAAACAAATTAAAAATATAATTTTAATATAATTATAATTAATTTAAAATTACATAATAGTAAGATTAAATAATTATAAAAAATAAGATAATTACATAAACATAATTCATATGTAAATTTATTTATATCTATAAATAAACATTAATTAATTAATTAACATTATAAACTAAATTTTTATTGAATATGTAAATATTATTATAACCTAAGATAAACTCATTATCTAAAAACTGAATTATTTAAAAAAAATAATATAATATACAAGTTGTTAAAGAAAAAAATATTATACTACTTGTATTTTATTAGCAAGACTAGTAGTCTCTAAAATTTACCAAAAAGTTTAATATTCTTATTTTCCTAATAATTTTTAAAAAAAAATTTGTAACTTATTTAATATGTAGAGGATTAAAATAATTTTTTTATAATTTTGCTCAAAATAATAATTTAAAATTATTTAATATTCACTACTACCTCCGTCCCGGTAGGTTCTATACGTTCACTGTTTGCACGTATTTCGAGACTTCTATAAATCATAATGTTTTTTTAATAAAAGTTTAAACATAAAACTTTTATTCAGAAAAAAAAAATTAAAAATATTATGGAGCTATGCTTTAAACGAGCATTGAAAAACGTGTTGAAAAAGTAATATATAGAATTTAATGGGATATATATAGCACTTTTTTAGTTTCTTCTATTTCTATATTTTTTTATTAGAAAATAAATTTATACATTATTTTTATTTTTTAAACAAAGAAATGTCTATTTATATTATAATAGACGAAAATTAAAAGTTTGATAGTTGGTCGGTCGGTACTTGCTGAATTTACTTAATTACTCTTACTTAATTGTTCTAGTTCTAATTATTGGGTCAATCAATTTTAATTATATAATTACCCTTACTTAATTGTTCTAATTCTAATTATTGGGTCGATCATTTTTTAATTATATTTGATATTGAAGTCAACTTCCTCTATTACTTTACCAATTTCAGTTTTATTTACATCGAACTCTATATCACTATAATTTATATTAAATTCAACTTTGTCTACCAATTTAAATTTAAATTCATATTGATATCTACATCATTTTAATTTGTTACTTCGGAATAAATTAAATTTAATCAAACTAAATATAATTCTTAAAATTTAGTTGATATATAATGTGGATCAGATTACGATAAAATAAGAATGTTGTCAATCCTCCTCTAAAAATTATACTACTAAACTTGGATAAACAAAATAACATATTTTATTTATTCAGGATAAAAAATATATATTATACAATTGATTGAGACAAACACAAAACTAAAATAAAAATACAAAAAAAACATACACACTAATTATTCAGTCTAAAAAAAATTATCTTATTGATCCGGAATTTAAAAAAAAATCAAAATTAACCTAAAAATAATTAGTTTAATTTAGTCAGTGTATTGGGCATCGGGTTAAAATAAAATAATGAAAATCACTAATCCGAGATAAATCAAATTAATATTAGAACAAGTATAATTCGTATCCTATTCATGTGGAATAAAAAATAAAATTTTATATAAAACATATTTTTTTAAAATATACTTAGAATTTTCAATAAAACAATATCGTTTAGTCAGTAATATTGCTTTTTTCAAATATCTTTTATAGAGTTATAATTAATCAATTAAGTAATCACCATGCTAACATGATAGTTTTTTAAGGTACCAACATGAAGACATTATATTTTTATCTTCAAAATAATAATAAATTTATTATAATAATATTTTCCCTTTACTAATGTTATCACTTTAAATAATTTAAATGTTTTAAGAAGTTATGAACATATACGTTTATTTATATAATTATCATGAAGTCGTATAATTATAAAATTTAAATGAACAAAATTAAAAATTGAATTCAAATTTTTTTTAAAAAAATTACGTAATATTAAAAAAATATGTATAGTCCGTACTTATAAGCTAGTTATATATAGAGTAAAGTTCTATGTAGTCCAGTTTTAATTGGAGTCTCTCGGAGTCCATATATGTTCTGCAAGTAAAATATAGCTTAAAATATTACAAAACATATTATTTTTCGACAAACATCACTATTCTATTAAAAATCTTGTAGATTGCATACATTTTACAAGCAGAACATTACAAAAATATATTATTCTACAAAACATGTTTAGTTTGCAGAACATAAATGTTCATGTTGCAGAACATATATATTATACCGTAAATATATGAGATTTGCATGATTTTGTTAAAGTTATCCTATTTGCGTGACATGTTTTACAAAATGACACGTTTTACAAGATATTTTATTTGCAGAACGTAGATGGACTCCGAGGACTCTGACAAAATGGTGGACTCCATAGAACTTATTTGCATAAAATATGTGACCGTCAGATTTTAGTACTATCAGTCAAAAACTTCGCATACCCTGAGCTAGGGGTGTACGCGGTTAGGAACAGATCGGTTTTGGGGTAAAAGTCGAATCAAACCGTGAAGAGCGGTTTTAAAAAATTGTCATCCACAACCGCAAATGCGGTTGCGGTTAACCGTGTCATTTGCGGTTGCGAATTTGCGGTTATTGCGGATCGGTTTGCGTTTCAACCACTTATTTTAAAATAATTAATAATTTGCAAAAAAGAAAATTCAGAATATTAATAAATTGAAGTTTAAGTTACGTGATAAATTACATTCAAAAATAAAATATAAACTAATGCTCCGTGTGGAGTAAGGATATTAAAAACATACAAAAATGTGGAGGCGAGAAAAAAGAAAAAAGAAAATGATAAAAAAAAATTACATGTTGATTACATTTTTCATTTGTTTGGTTATATATCTTATAATGATTGTGAATCTTATGAACAAATTTTTAATATTAACCTAAGATTAATTAATAAATGTGTATACTTATTAATTTATATGATATCAACTACATTTTTGGAAATATATTTTATTATAAATATATGTTGCGAGTTGCGGTTGCGGTTACGATTTTTAAAAATTTAAAACCGTATCCAAATTGCGAATGAACAGTTTTTAAAATTCAAATCCACAAGCAACCCGCATTTTGCGATTATCCGCAAATACGGTTCGATTGCGAGCGGTTGAGCGGTTGGATGCAGTTGAGCAGTTCGTCTGTACACCCGTACCCTGAACACGGCCCTGCCTACTTTTACTTGAAAAAACTCTCAAGACCAAAAAGTAATTTACTACCGACAATGTACTTGGTGAACAGTACTATTGACGGTGAGGAACCAATCACGATGACCAATAAATATATGGATGCAGTAAACGCATGAATCCGAACTGCATGTCTTGGAACTTGGGACAGTCGACTTCTTTTCTTTTTAATTTTATTTTATTCGGTTGGATCTCAATGGTCTAATTTTCTCTTTATTTTCAATTAGTATTAATATGTGGAGTATTTTGTAATTTTCGAAACGAGCAGAAAGATGTTGAACTACGTATACCTGTGAAAGTAATCCATATAAATGTCAACACGCTAACACCGTTTATATAGAGTTTTTATTAAAACACAAAGATATATAGAGAACCTCAACCAGTTGCTCCGTACATAACCATTAAAGCATACAATTGAGCTATAAGTATATAACACAGTTTGTTCTTCAGTTGCCCTTGACATGCCGACAAGCAGCCGGCTTCACATCGATGCAGATCCATTTTACTTTCTGTATTTCTTAATGAGATTTATTTAATAACAACTGCTAGACAGTATAAAGACGGGTAATGGCCCTTATTATCATAATTTGGGGATAAAATGTCCAAAATCTCACAAGCTCAGGTGTATGATTTTTTTATCACTCTGAAACGCAACTTTTTTTACGTTTTCTATCTATAATGAATAACGCAATTATTTAATGCGTTTACTATTCTAAACTAAATTTATTAATATATGAATTAAGGAAGAAAACGTATTTAAATTTTGCGTTAAGAGTTAAACACATTTATTTCATGCGTTTGTCTAAAAGAAACACAAAGTTAGTTTGCGTTGTTGGTGGTTCAAAAATTTAATTTGGTGTGCAAGGATTCCAATCCTGCTTATTCAGCACAAAGAGCTTCCAATCCTCCACTCAACCACTGAACTAGCAATATCATTTTGTAATAACTGGAAACGCAAGTATTAATAACGTTTTCGACTTATGACTCATAAACTATGTATAAGGCGTAACCGGCAAAAATCAAAGTATATAATAGATTAAGCATCATTTTTGGTTATTTTTACCCAAATTAAGTAGGATAAGACTAATTTTGATTTTCAACACCACACTCAAGTCTCACCCTCCCGTCGAATTCAATCACTACAAATAGTTAGACCATACATAATGCAAAGTAGGCTAGTGAAGACAGTTTTGAATTGCAGTTTGCAGCTTTGGCGGATAGTACTCCCTCCGTCCCTAAAAACATTTTCTATTTGTGTTGGACACGTTTGTTAATGTACACTTTTGATTGTTAATATCTTTAATTTCATATTAGTATTAAATATAAAACTTAATTGTATTAAAGTACTCATAAATACGAATCCAACAAAATCACTCATGATTATGTTTGATCTTATAAATTTTTACTTAAATTAATAGTCAATTGTTTATCATAAATAGTACGAAAAATCAAAATGGCAAAATCATTCTGGAAACGGAGGGAGTACTAGATTATACAGGATTCATTATAATATAAGATATGATTGAGCAAAAATCGAAAAAGAACCGAACCGGCCATGCTCTCGGCTAGTACAAACACATGAAAGACAGGTCAAAAACAATGTGGCGGACATATGTTGTTTACATTTCATAGGATGGTATATATATTGGGGTTGTGGTTAGCAGTTAGCAGTCACGGTTTAGGCTCCACTGAGGACACCTTACATGGAATTTTATTAACTCACCTGTCCTCTAACTCTCAGAAGAAATATATAAAAGGAATTCATGGCAATCATACATCCTTATGATTTGGTGGTACCAAATACCAATGCATGCAAAGTCCTTTTAGCCTCGTACTCCTCTCGTCTCTCGTCGTGTTATAATTTAGATGACGTGCAATGCAACTACTATTTTATATCCACACTACTATTATATTAAAAACATAATATTAAAAATATCGTTGGTAATCTACTAACTACTAAGTTTATAATTTGAACATTTAATCAACAATTCTTGGGTATTTCAATTTAAATTGATTATAATCATTAATATAATAATAAAATTTTTAATTATAAAATGATGTAAGATTTCACTTATCGACTTGTTTATGACTTATGAAAGCGCAACATATTCACAGGTTGATCCCAGTTTCGACCGTTCCCAACGGCAACATATTGCATCCATAATAACTATAAATTAACAAAATCTTAATAATTAATTTAACATTTCAATAATTTAATAATAAAATGCAAGCATATGAGCTTGAGTTGGATGAGGATGTACGTTGTGATCAGTTGAACTGTAGCTACACAACAACTTGTACCACCTCTATTATTAATTTAATGTTTAAAGTCGTGCTAATATATGACATGCAAGTAAGGCAGCACAACCCTAATTAATATAAACGATTCACTAGAAAAGCTTAAAGATTCACCCCCTCTGTATATGCATATACTTGAGGAAGACATGCACGCACGATGTTTGTAAACTAACATTACTCTTTCCTTGCATTAATAAACTGGGTAATGGAAAAGACTTGTGCACCGACAGTATTAATATTGTTTAATTTCGTGGTTTTTACTTTATTCTTCGCTTGCCCTTTGTCAATACAGGCTACTAATCATAATACTAGTATGTTGTTTGTTTGGTTGTGATTAAAGAATCTGTAAACTTAAATCCAATTAGATCTAGTTTTGTAAAGCTTAACTCACAATTTATATACTCACTTTCTCAAAAAGCTCACTTCACTGTAATTGCACTGTTAAAATAAAGGTGGTAACTGCAGTTTATTTAATTCATTAAGTCGCAATTAAATCACTATACTGTAATTGTATTCTTTGTCTAAGTGAGGGTGTGCTCGTATGAAGACAGGGTACATTTCATTTTTAATTTTTACAACCAAAATATAAGATGAATATAAGAGGAGAAAAGTGTCATCCTACAAGTTTTTGAGATTTGATTGCCCATTACTTTATAAAATAAGTAAATGTCCCGACAAACAAAAATTGTGAGAATATAATAAATATAAAAATCTATTCCAATAACAGATAAGAGTCCTACATCTTACTCTCTAATTAAGTTTTCTAATAACGCTCAAAACAAAAAAAATAAGTGATTTTTATTTTATTGCCTTTGAAGCACAATTTACAACATTCTGTTTGTTAATGATTATGATAATCCATTAGCCACGAAATAATTAATGAGGGGATATGCACTAATAAGTTAGTTAGTAATTATTTTGGGAAGGGGGTAAAAGACAAGATTTAAGTATTGCTATGGTTATCCACTTCAGAAGCAAGACATCGTTTTCATAATGATAGACACTCACAATTTGATTAATTAAGCTTTAGAGTTGTTAGTTGTGACTTCCACTTTCGTTCATAAACAACTCTATAACATAAATATTCGACCTTGGAGGATATCACGTAATTCTAAAAAAGAGATATTTTATATAAGTGTCGCGTTGTATGGATCACATGTGAAAATGTCATGAACAATGAAAACATGATGCAAACACCATAGATGGAGAAAAGAAGAAGGGGGAGAGGAGAGGGATCATCATCAACAAGGTTTTACTTGAATGGCCCAAATAATTCGAAATACGGCATTGAGGGATGATTAATGTGACGGGGTAAATAGATGGAGTCGGTGGTGGTATGATGAAATAAACGCGTTTGCTGAACGAGATGACAAGCGGAATCGGTTACAATTGCATCACCGTATATTTATATTATTATATTGTTGTAGTCTTACGTTACGTGTGAAAGAGATGCTATCTTGAAGCTCAATAATTACACATGCCCTTCAACCGCGGCATGTGTTGTGCTCCCCCCCCCTAACTGTTCGTATGTCGACTATTATTTTGGCCTCACATCCCTATTCTTTTTACTACTTTTTTAGAGGTTTTACCGAGTATCAAAAATACGGAGCGATCCTTATATGTAATATCAAATTCATATTTGTACAATTTTTACCGTATTTTTGAAAATAAATTAAAAAAATTCGATATTTTTGTTAATTTCTCAAACTTTTCAAGTCCCAATAGCTTTTGCCTAAATTATTGCTGCTATTTTTTTATATGAAAACATATAAATATTGAATATATATGAAAACAACATACCAGCTACGGTGACAACAACACTTCTTCTACTACTTCTGATGCCCGGGAGCGGGTGCAAGAATGAATCAAAGACCGAGATAAATGTTGTTGAGTCTGAGGTCCATGGCAAAATACATTATATTTTTTATCCTGGCAAAAAAATTAACATATTTAAAATATAATTCATATAAAATATTATATTGAGTTTCATATTATCAAATTTGAATTATATTAGTAGGCAAGATTGCTGATTAGTAAGTAGTAACAATGAGGCCATGTAGTTGGCTGGACTTTGAGATTTCTTGTTTGTAATTACATAAGAAAAGGTGGCCCAAATTGGAAGTCCAGCCATGCATAATTAAGGCCCCGTTAAGAGTCCAGACTAATCTTGAAATCTTAAATTGGACCCAACGATATTAAAAACACACCAAGCACAACAAAAATAAAATATTTCGCAAAAATTTCATAAAATATCCAGGTTTGACGGCCCCCCAAAACATTTCATAATCATAAAAGAGTCAAACATCCCACCAAATTAAACACACATTCAATTAATTACATACATTTACGCAGATCACCGGAACATTCTTCTGCTGACCGGAGAATCTCGCAATTGATCTCAACATAACAACACAGCTATGGACTCGCCGGAGACTGACCGGAAGAAACCTCGCATCACCGGTTTACTCCATTTCTCGTGCGCCCTAATTTTCACTCTTTCCTTGTTTCTTTCAGCTTCACTTGCTATTGTTTTGTTCTCTATTTTGATCGGAAATTACTCCATCTCCGATCCTATTTCTATTCCTTCTCAGTGCAAAATTGTATCTAGCAGTAAGTTTTTTTACATTAATTTGTAGTTGAAATTAGTTATTTATGTTTGAATTTTGATATTAATATGTTTGATTGTATTAACTAGGTATTGTATGTATTGATTTTGTTGTTGTCTATGTGGTGGAATGTGTATTTTTAGTAACGAAAACTCGAAAACTAACTGAACTTCTTGCTGACAGCGGAGATGAAATTTGAATGGGTATGAGTTTTTATGCTGTTTTATGTTTATATTGTGGCTATGGTGATGGGTTTTTAGGAGCTAATATTTTATTAGAGGATGCAAATTGAAGTTTCAGTAGGTGGTTCAGTTAGAATTAGACTACGTCTTTGCAAGATAATGGAACGGATAAAGGAAAATGTTTAATTGGAAGCCTGTTTTGGTCCAGTAAAATTGAGTAGTGCTTTAAGGTTGCGTACTTGTGAAGTGAAAAAAGGGGAATGTGCCAGGATATCAGTAATAAAAGTTTTTTTTTTGCGGAAGCATTCAATTGCTACATGACTGTTATTTTAAAATGTTATGCTACTGTGTTTATAAGAAGTAATGCGTGTGAAGATCAGATTCTATAAAATTCGGTTGGTGAGTAATCAGCGATCCATGTATCACCAACTGTATGTCTCTAGGAATTTCCTAATGTGTGTTAAAATTGTCTTAGTTGTAACGCTTCCCTCTTTTACCTAACTCCATGGTTATTAAGTAATGTAAGTTAAAATATAATAAAACTCCAGCCAAGTTTTGGAAGTATCTAATAATTAGTTTTAGCTTTTAACTTCAACTCTGCGCCCTTCCTTTCTATTTCATCTTAATTCGGTACAATCTCTTTTAAGAGGAACATGGTGCCTTTGTGTCAAAAGAGATTAAAATTTTTGTACATGCAAATTAGACCGCATCCACGTGATTCCAGTTCTAGCTGGCTTAGCAAGACTGGTTTTGTACATTGCCATACTTATTGCACTCATACTGCTCTTTCCAGTGTCTTGATTGTTTATTTATTCTCGCAGGTGGAGGTTGTATATATTCTATTTATAGGCTCATATAATAATGCGGTTTGCTCTAATGATTTAACTTATCCACAGGAGTGGATCTTCGGTCATCTAAGATCTGTGAACTTGGATTTCTTAACTACAAAGCTAAAAATGTATTTTATCCATCTGAGAGAAAGAAATTCCGATGTCGTTATGATTATTACTGGGCATCTGTCTTTCAGGTAATACTTTACTACCTTAATTATTTATAATTTCAATTTTTTTTTGGTAAGCTTTTCGTTTTAGTGCAGTGTCCATTAAAAGAAACAAATGTTTTTGCTGGGCAAATGACTAATAGTAATATTTAATTTCATTTCTGGTTGGAAATTAACTACAACGCTGAAATAGGCGTATGGCTAGGTCATTCAGTCGTACCACGTCGGGAACATAAATTGCAAGTTTAAGTGGACAGTCAATACTATGTCTTATAATTGATAAGTTTGTGAACGAGGTTTACTATAGTAATGGTACAACCTTTCTTATTGGCCCTATAACATATGGAGCCTGGTCCCTGGCAACGGTTTGCCGGGGACGATTTACACAACAAACGACTTCTCTGCCGTTGGATCAACAATCCAACGATCCTGATTTAAAAAATGTCTGGTGCCAACCGCGGATAATGTTATACAGAATAATCTTGGTGCTAACTCTTTCTACCACCAAGTACTAATCTTTCCATTAAGACGCGCACAATGCAACAACTCCATGTTGTAATCCGGCAACACATATAAAAACTTTCTAACACCCCTAGGCAAGCTTGCGGTAAACAATGCAGTCCCGTATCTCAAATCAAATACCACCGACTCCCTCGGAAACGTCACAAACAAAATATGCCTCCTATGTGGCGAAAAAGCACATTTAGCAAAATAAGTCGGATAAACAACAAGCGCCGGTGACGTGGTTCCATTATCCCTCCCTCATCTCTGCAATTTTGAAGTATCGGTCCTAACTAGAAGCTCCTTAGTAGTGACGCCATCTTCCGTGTTATAACGGAAGCAAGAAAGATTATAATAAACGTAAAGAAAAGAACACAAATAGGCAGAAGAGAAAAGTTTTATTGATATTGAACATAAGATACCGTAGTCCGTAAAGGTCGTGGGCGTTGCCCTTAACCCCCATCGGGGACCACGCTTCGTCCCTGAACCCCTAAATCAAGGCGCTTCTTATGTTTTACGCTAAGGTTATCTGTTGTGAGCCTATTTTTCTGGGCTTTTTTGTAACCACCTAGAGAGTATTATATAAATATTATATAAACTCTCTAGGGCATAAGTGCATAACCTAAACGTATGTCGTAATCTGTATCCTCAAGATCAATAAAACTTTTCTTTTCTGCCTATTTGTGTTCTTTTCTTTACGTTTATTATAATATTTCTTGCTTCTGTTATAACATTCCGAATTATCATTCAATACTTTAACAGATAACAGAAATCCTTTAAGTCCTAACACAATTAGCTGTCTCGAATCGGAAGGATCGTGACGAATACATGGAAAAAATTCCAGTGCGGCGTCGTATTTCTCAAAACATAACATAAAATGAATCCCCTTTCCCCTTTCCCTATTTCTTTCTCTATTTTTCTCTTTGTCAAATTATAGAAACACCCTTATCCTTAAAACGATGTCGTGTATAGGTCAATGAGTCAAAAACCCTGTTTTTCTTTGTCCCATTCACTGCAATACCCTCCGCCAAAACTGCAGCCTTGTCCTCAAGGTGGAACTGTGGGAATTGCTCCGTGATGACATCTGCTGCTGACCAACCCATTTAATTAGCACTTCGACTTGAAGGTTTTCTCCCTCATTGTGATTACGAACATCTAGCAACTTATCAGGTTCTATCTGCAACTCCCCATCTGACCCGAGCTGTGGAGGAAGTGTAGTAGCTGTGATGTTGCTCCCTATTGCTTTCTTTAACTGCGAGATATGGAAAACAGGATGGATCTTGCTTGTGTCCGGTAACTCCAATTTGAACGCCACTTCACCAATATGCTCCAGTACTGTAAAATGTCCATAAAAGCGAGGTGCCAGCTTCTCAAATGGCCTTCTAGCAATCGACTTTTGCCGATAAGGTTGTAACTTTAAATAGACTTTCTCCCCCACCTGTATTGTGACCTCTCTACGTCTTTTGTCTGCAGAGTCCTTCATAATCTGTTGGACTCGGAGCAAATGTAGTCTTAGCTCATCCAGGATTGCCTCCCGTGCCTTCAATTCTTCTTCCAAACAGTCAACTGGGGTATGCCCATTTCCCAGTCGTAGCAAGTGAGGTGGTGGTCTCCCATACAGCACCTGGAATGGTGTCATGTTCAAATATAGATGGGGAGAAGTGTTATACTAATACTCCGCCCAGTGAATCCACTGAGCCCAGGTGTGGGGATGGCCCGAGGCAAAACGCCACAAATATGTCTCGAGGCACTTGTTTACCACCTTGGATTGACCGTCCGTTTGCGGGTTATAGGCTGAGCTCCGTTTCAGCGTTGTGCCCTGCAACTTGAAGCATTCTGTCTAGAAGAGACTCATAAATACCCGGTCCCTATCCGACACAATTGATGAAGGAAACCCATGTAGTCGGACTATTTCTTGCACAAATGTCGCTGCTACCGTAAGTGCCGGAAATGGGTGCTTGAGTTTTATAAAGTGACTGTACTTGGACAATCGGTCTACAACAACCAATATTGAATCGAACCCCTTGGACCGTGGTAAGCCCTCAATGAAATCCATAGTGATATGGTCCCAAACTTGCGTGGGCACGGGTAATGGTTGGAGTAGTCCAGCTGGGTGTTGATTTGAGGTCTTATTCCGTTGACAAACCAGACACTCGCGAACATAGTTTTTAACATCCTTGCGCATCCCTTGCCAAAACCACTCTGTAGTCATCCGCATGTATGTCTTTACTTCACCTGAGTGCCCACCAACAGCAGAGTTGTGACACTCTCTGAGAATCACCGGAATAAAACGAGAGGTCTTTGGTATCACTAAACGTTGTTTAAATAATAGCCTCACGTCAACCACATCAAACCCCGGATAGTCTTCTTTTTTCTTGTTCACCTCTCCTTTAAGCCTCGAGAGAAACCCATCATTGTCTATTTCTTGCATCAACGCACTCCAGTCAATGAGGCTAGATGACACCAGGGTATTCAACACAATTTCCCCCTCATTTTTTCGGGACAAGGCATCAACTACTCGATTTGAGGACCCCGGTTTATACTTGATCTCAAAATCAAATGCCAGGAGTTTACTAACCCATTTCTTGTAATTGGCCCCGACCTCACGCTGCTCCATTATGAACTTTAAACTCTGTTGGTCGGTGTAAATGAAGAAGTGTCGACCCAATAAGTAGCTCTTCCATTTAAGCACTGCTAAACATATAGCAATCAGCTCCTTCTCGTATATGGCTTTGAGCCTTGCCCTCGGCCCCAACAGTTTACTGAAGAAGGCAATCGGCCGTTTCTCCTGCATGAGGACTGCCCCTACTCCATACCCGGAGGCATCCGTTTCAACAACAAAAGGAAGCTGGAAATTAGGCATAGCTAACACCGGTGCCGTCACCATTGCTTGTTTCAGTGTTTCGAAGGCTTGAGTTGCCTCTAAATTCCACCCGAATTGATCCTTTTTCAGCTGATCTGTGAGGGCCTGGGCGATTTGGGCATAGTTCGCCACAAACTTACGGTAATAGCCCGTGAGCCCCAGACTCTAAGCTCTCTAAGATTCTTTGGTTCCTTCCACTCCACCATTGCTTGTATCTTTCCCAAATCTGCAGACACCCCATCAGCGGACACAATGTGACCCAAGTACTCAATTTGTTCACTACCAAACTCACATTTTTTGTAGTGAACAACCAGACTTTGATTCTGCAGTTTCTCCAGGACTGCTGACAAATGGGCCGTGTGCTCTTCCTTAGTACCACTGTACACTAAGATATCGTCGAAGAATACTAGGACGAATTTCCGGAGAAAAGGATTAAAGATAGCATTCATGAGGGACTGAAAGGTGGATGGAGCATTCGATAACCCGAACGGCATAACGACAAATTCATAATGTCCCTCGTGTGTACGGAAGGCCGTTTTATGCACGTCTTCACTCTTAACCCGAATTTGGTGATATCCCGCTTTGAGGTCTAACTTGCTATCGAACCTCGAACCGTGCAACTCGTCTAACAATTCATCTATCACCGGAATTGGGAATCGGTCGGGAACAGTTTCCTTGCTCAAAGCCCGATAATCTACGCAGAACCGCCATGATCCGTCTTTCTTTTTGACTAATAAAACTGGGCTGGAATACGGGCTAGTCGAGGGTCTTATGATTTTAGCAGCGAGCATTTCCTGCACCAACCTCTCTATTTCATTTTTTTGCACTTGGGGATCTCGAATAGGACAGACATTAACAGGGTTGCTGCTTTCTTTTAGTACAATGCTGTGTTCGTGTCCTCGCAGGGGAGGTAAGGCTTTAGGACTGCATAAAACCCCTGCGTACTGCTCCAAAACTGGTTGGATATATGAAGGTACCTCAGTTCTGGTTGCATCCCCTTGATGCCCCTGTTCCTTTTTAACTTGTTTTAACTCCAGCAGCAGACCTGTACCCCCCTTCCTGACTGTCCTGATCATTGCTTTAAGCGATATTCGGCGAGGAGTAAGAGATGGGTCCCCCTGTAAAATCACTGTCCTCCTGCCTACTTTAAAAATCATGCGCTGAGACCTCCAATTAGTCGTCACCGGCCCCAATTTCTCCAGCCATTGCACCCCCAAAAGGACATCTGAGTTTCCTAATTCAAACGGCAAGAAGTCCTCTATTACTTCCAGTTCTTCAAACTGCACCTTTACTCCCCTGCACTCTCCTGACCCCTTAACTGACTCACCATTCCCCAATGAAACCCGAATTCCTTCGTTTGTACCATAGGAATCCGCAACCTTTCTATCAACGAATTCGAAATAAAGTTATGGGTCACCCCAGGGTCAATCATAACGATTACCTCCAACCCTGCCATTAGACCCTTAAGTCGTAACGTCTTTGGTGATGACAACCCCACTACCGAGTTCAAAGACACCTCCGGAGTCACTATTTGTTCGTCCCTTGCCATACCTATCTCCCCCTCGTCGCCTGACCCCAATTCATCCTCATCATCTTGCGTCAACAGTACACTCAGCTCCTTCTGCTTGCAGCGATGACCCACCATCCACTTTTCATCGCAACGAAAACATAACCCACGTTCCCTCTTTAACTGTAATTCTTTAGGTGTCAACCTCTTGATTTCCCCTATGGGTTTTGCTGCGGGTATACCAAAAACACTGCTCTTGGGGCTCCTTTAGGCGTTTGGGCTAACACTGCTTTGTGACCATGAACTAGGTGAAGTTGACCCCGAGTCTGATTTAGAACTCCACACTGGTGCTTTTAAAATAGATGGAGGATAAGAAGTGTTTGTACCTTTTGAGCCACCTGAGAACTGAATGACAGAACTGGCCCTTTGTGCAGCGAATGAAGGCGCCCCTGTTGCCTCCCATTCCAAATCCCCGTACCCTGTGTTTTTCTTCTACCTTCAAAGCCAGTTCCATGGCTTGTTCCAGGGTATATAGCCCCAACAATCGTACCTCTGCTTTGATCTCATCCTTGAAACCGTTCACAAAATGAGCCAGTAGCATGGTTTCTGGGATTTGCGCTAGGGGTGCTGCCATCTCGATAAACCTCCTCCGAAATTCAGCCACTGTGCCTGTTTGTTTTACTGACAACCATTGTTCACACAACGTCCCCGAATGTAAGGATCGAAACTGCTGTAAAATCAAGCTTCTCATATCTTCCCACGTCCGAATTGGCCGCCTACGGTGCTCCCATTGGTACCATAACAGCGCGTCTCCCTCAAACCCCACTACCGCTGCCTCTAATTTCTCCTCATCGTTGAGCTGGTAAAACAGAAAATACCTCTCTGCTCTCAGAATCCACCCATCCGGGTTTGTTCCATCGAATTGGGGAGGATCGAGCTTGCGATACTTCCAATTACTCCGTTGGTTTTCATTTCCCCCTCTCCAAAATTCTTCATCCATTTTCTCTTTATCCCGAAACCCATTTCCGCCCCCACCTCTACTTCCGCTAGCTCCACTTCCAAAAGGGCTGCCTGTACGAACCCCGGACCCCGCACCTTCACTCGTAGATCTGTGGCCATTTCCCCCTACTGTTGACGTATTATTATCCCTTAACGAAGAGATCGTCGACAACATCTCTGATTGGAACATATCTTGTTTCTTTTGCATGTCTCCAATGAGGGTTTCATTCGATTCACGGGCTCTCTCCATCCGGATCTGCAGCTTTTGAGTTACTTGGTCCAGGGTGGTTGAGATCTGAGCAACTAGGGTTTTTTGCATCTCAACGGCGGCGCGATTCACGGCCTCCGCCACTTCTTCTGTCATAGCCCGTCGTAGCTCGGCTACCGACGCTTCGATCTGATCTATTTTCTGACCCTGTCTTGTTTCAGTTGGAGGTGCCATGGATCTTTGCTCTGATACCAATTTGGAATGGATTCCGCTTCTTACTTTCGAACAATTACTCAATCACACAACAAAACACAAAATATGAAAGTGGGTAAAAGTAAATTGACTTGAATGTTTACGATTCTGATTACACCCCTGAGCGTTCGAGTCGCCAGGAAACTCCAAATCCCCCCTAGGGTTTACTTTTCTCAAAACATAACATAAAATGAATCCCCTTTCCCCTTTCCCTATTTCTTTCTCTATTTTTCTCTTTGTCAAATTACAGAATCACCCTTATCCTTAAAACGACGTCGTGTATAGGTCAATGAGTCAAAAGCCCTGTTTTTCTTTGTCCCATTCACTGCACGTTTGTCGTTTCCAGGGACCGGGCTACATAACATATTTGTAGACTCCTGTAGGTCTTATCCTTAAGAAGTAGTCTTGTTATGCCTGTATAAAATGTATAAAACATCCAGTAATGTATTTAACCAGAATATAGATCATGTATTAAGTAAGATAAAGGGAGTTGAGTAAAGTGTCAATGGGTGGGGTCTAATTCTAAAGAGGTGCACGCTGGACTACAAGACTCTGATGAGACTCAGATATCAGTTGCTAGGGTCTATATATGAACTGGGCTACTATCCAGGGACCAGGGGTAATGAACCATGAGTAGTACTCCGATTTGAGTGATATATAATTAGTATTGACACTCAATACGAGCGGGTCAAAGGTAGATTAGTTTCGGTTGACCATTATAGTTAAACTATACTTTAGGTTGTATGTCATCCTTTTTACCATTGAACAAACCTGTGCGTCGAATCACATTTTCCCGGTCGATCAGAACTAAACTCCGGACGGCTTAGTTGGTTTTTGCCTTTATATATAGTGTATGTATAGAGCAACAGTAATTAATTTCACAATACAAAGTCCTAAGTTTAATTTATTAAGTAATTTTGAAATACTTTCTGATATGCAAATTGGATAT
The DNA here is from genome assembly GCF_009905375.1 of Apium graveolens. Taxonomy (NCBI): domain Eukaryota; kingdom Viridiplantae; phylum Streptophyta; class Magnoliopsida; order Apiales; family Apiaceae; genus Apium; species Apium graveolens. The sequence goes on from NC_133652.1 coordinate 34,471,649, forward strand.
GTTCAAAATATTCGACTAGTAAATTAATTATGGTTCTTTAGAGGCATTTGAGAGAATAATAATGGTTTTCATATCTTAATACCATATAGTGATGTCAATTTCAGGTAGAATACGTAGATCTTTCTGGTCAAGTTCAACTCGCATCAGCAGAAGCTCCTAATGAGCCCCTTCCACATGACTGCAGGCCAAATTTTGGTGTTGCCTGGTTATCAAAAGATGAATTTAAGGTAGATCTTGCTTTCTTTTTTTTTTTTCTTTTTTTTTCGCAAGATTACAGGGCTCAGATATGGTCTACCTCAATTATGCAAATCTATTTTATGCTTTTATTTTTTGTCGTTTGGAGTTCATTTAGCCTATATTTTTAATGACGACTTATTCAATTGTTTGCTTTTTAGGTGAATGAAACTTACGAGTGTTGGTATACATTGGGCATATCTAAAGTTAACCTATATCATGACGAGTTATTTAACTGCCATGCAAAAGATCCATCTACACTTGAGATGGTCAGGCGGTATTTTTTCCTGTGAGTAAAATTATATTTATTGTAAATAATTTTACTGACTGTCTTCATGTATATTGTTTCTCAAGATTTTCTATACAGTATAGTCCTTGGTATGAACATCTTTACCTTCTAACTTACTAGAAGTAGAGTGGTTTAGTTATGTTCTCCATCGTGTTCAGAATTCCCTTACATTGATAAGATACCGTGAAACCACATCTCATTGACTTATTTTGACTGCATGTGGGTGATAGGGTAGAATTTGATGAAAGCAGAAATGCATATTATATTGTTGTCCGTATAAAAGGGCGTGAAGTATTAAATTAATCCATTTTGCTTTAGTGGCATGATCTGGAAATGCTATTTCCAGAGCAAACTTTTTATTTCCGGAGCAAACAAAGTATGAAAAGACAAAACTGCCCCCTGCATAGACAATAACAGCAAAAAAGGAAAAACAATGCAAGGTAATTTTGTCTCTTCATGCTTTTCTGCTCTGGAAACAAAAAGTATGCTCTGGAAATAACATTTCATGATCTTCTACTTGTTCCATCCAAACAATGCATCATTGTAGCCTTTCCATTTAGTTAATATTGATATGCAAGACAGACATCTATGAATAATTACAATAGTATGTAGCTTTAGTATCATATCCCTTGTTCTCGCTTTAGCTGATGGTTTTTGTGCTTATAGGTCCTCAAAGATGTTAATATCCTGGCTGGCTGGCTTGGCGAGGGTAAGGCGTTGGAGATGGGATGTAGTTCTTGGAGTATTTACCGGTTTTTCAACCTCTGTAATTTCCTTCAGCTTGGTTAGACTTCTGCACCAAGCCTTTTCTCCCATTCGCAGGATCTGTGCAACATGGGCACTACCTATAGCTGCCCGCCTAAAGAAAATTTGTTTTCTTGTAGCATACTTTTCTTTTGCAAGTTGGCTAGTCATTGAATATGGGAAAAGGCTTGGCCTCCCAGGAATCCAAGAGCTCATTAGTGGACGGTAGCACTCGTTCCAGGCAAGTTATCACTTCCCGGGAGACACAGTGTTCCCAAATGTTAAGATCCGTGATGTAAAATAATTGTAACATACTTGTAGTAGTTGTAGCTTAAGAAAGAGATGCACTGTATCATAGAGGATCCGGTTGATCAAATACAATGAGATGTCATATGTACATTAGATAAAATTAGAGCTGCCGAAATACGAGGATGTAATGAGAAGTTATATGAAAAGGGCACTTGAAATAAATTTTGAGACGTAATTCAGCGAGAAACCAATTAGTATCTCGCATCTTTTAGCAAGTCCAAAAAACTTGTGCAACTTGCCTAATATGCATCAGACATGTCCGGAAAATGAGCCTAGAAATTTTATATTTTGAACACAAGTGATAAATCTCAACATATCACTGCCGCCAAGGTATTTATATTTACCCATTTTAGTATAAACAGGTCCTCTATCACATTAGACTTTCTTTTCTAGTATGTTATGTAATCTGTATGACCGTTACAAAATATGTGCCTGTTAAGTGGGAAAATAATTATTTGTAGTACAGGGATTTTCACTTGTGGCACAGGCTTAAAGGATGATGGGGCAACTATAAATTTGAGAATTCTGTTTACGAATGTCATTTAAAGTCCTCAATAAGACTTGTGATCCTTGCTTGCGCTTTGAGCTAGTAAGAAGTATTCTAACTTGAAAAAGCCTGATCAAGTATTACATTTTGCTTGTTTCTGAGATGATCCTTTTGATTTCTTCCAGAAGCCGCTCCTTTTCATCACTTAATTCGTCGTTCTGCTTCTGAAGCTCTTCTATCTGCTTAGTCTGCTCGGAGTCCTTTCTGAAATTTACATAAATAACAAATTTAATACAGAAATTCCTCGGACGGACAATTGTGTACACTACAGATTAAACAGATAGTAGTAAATAATACATTGTGCAAAAAACTAATTTACAAGTTTCCAATTGACAGTTTTGGCTCAATAGGTAACACACTATGCAACATCCATGGTAAATTATTGTTACAGTCTACATGATACGGCAAGTGGAGTCACCTGGTATAATAGAGAATCAAAAGAAGATAGCAGATTTTGGTCTAAAACTGGCATTTTAGCATCATTGGCTTGAATATACATATTTGAAAAAGATAAAACCCTATAAAATGGGACAACACTTTCTAGTTTGTTAAAAAATAAGGAAACAGAATAACAGATCAAGGGTGAGAATAATTTATTATTTTACTTCACACGGATGCTTCTTGTTTGCCTACCATTCTGCAAGATAAGTGTAACTAATTCATCTTGTGGAAAATTGAATAGGGTGAGTAAATTCATGTTTGTTGTTACCTGTTCATGAAAGACAAGTTTAGTTTCAGTGATCTTGCTTCCTTCTCCAGAATTTCACAGCGCTTCAAAACAGATTGCATATCTGAAGGGATTGCTGGTGTCAGGACTCTTTCCTTTGCCTCTGCCATCCTGGATTATTTGTTAGTGATAGATAGCAATGTCAGTTAACCACGTAACTACAAGCACATGCTGCGAACATACTTTACCATTTTTTACACACATACCAGGCATCTAAACTGATCTCATCACAAAATAGACCATGACAATACATATTTGTAAAATGTAGACAATGATTATAGTTATTCCCAATTTAATGGATGAACATCCTCCCACTTAAGATATGGAGAAAAAAAGCTGTCATTGTACCATATTTCATTCAAACAGTAAATTAACAGAGAAAACAATATTTGAAGATGCATGTTTGCTTTGAGATTATTTGCTATTCATATTTGGATTGTTAGATATGCTTGAGATTAATATTGAGCATCAGGACTTTGTTTAGCTACTACTTATCATTGTTTAGGAATCTTTTCTTTAATAACATGATATTGTTATGGTATATCATATTACTAACTGATTTCTACATACTACAGATGATGAAGTTATACACTAAATTAGCTAATGTTGAACAAAAAAGTAAAAAACCCTATGCTAAAGAATTATAGTCGTACCCCAAGGAAGCACAAAATTATTTCATAGGTCTAATTATATTCCTCTTTATGTTTTTGTGATGTTCTTTTTCAAAAGGCATAATTCTTTTTAAGAATCAAAGAAAGCACAGAATCTAGTTCATGCACAGTAGTTGAAATAGCACATAGCAGTGATGTCTGGAGAATGCAATGCTATACTTACTTTCGCGACCGTTCCACTCTTCGCTTCTTTGTGGGATCACCTTTATCTGCCGCAGTACAACTAATATTTAGAAAGTAACACATGCATCTACTTCACAAAAATGCTAATCTTACACTAGGAAAAATGTACAATTAACAGGACCAAACACAGTACAACTAATATACAATTTCTTCTATGATTACAAAGTCAAGTTCTTTATCTGCAGAAGATTATGTGAATCTTATATATATGATATAAGTGACCATGTACTAAAATGGTGTGCAGCTAAGGCTTTTTCTTGCTGAGTTGCAGCGGATAGGTAGTGATCACATCTTTATATGTCCAAGACTTCAGATGATTGGTTATGGTTCCACCAAATTTCCTTTCTAAACTGAATCCTCCTTATGTAAGTAGTGAAAGATCTATCATTTTTCATCTAAAGAAAAAATTACCCGTATTTCATGTAAGAAATAAGTATGCTTTATGATATGTAACTCCGCATTTTAGTTTGTAAATGAAACACCATCTTTCTGTTTAGATCTTGCAATCACAAAGGAAATTATAGATTATTGCAAAATCTATAACTGTGAGATCCCCAACAAATATTAGTTACCTGAACCAGCTGATGATACAGAGCCATATCGAACCAAACCTCCTTTTTGCTGAAAGTAATATTAAGAGATGTTCGATGAGAAATGGGAATTACAAGATACCAATAACACTTTGAAGGACACATTGAAACTTTAAAGAAATAAAAGGATGGGTCAAACTATACCTGAAAATCTTCTTTTAGGTTATCATGTATCCTTTCTCTAATATCTGCAATAAATATGGATGCAATTTCTGAGAGACTGATTAACACTTCATGGTACTCGGGCATATACTAACTTCATGTAAATATGGTTTGACAACTAAAAAGTGATCTAAACTCTTATACAGATCATAAGCTCTTTACGTTTGGGTTCTTGGAAAATCTACTTCCATCTGAGCAGAAAATCAAGTGCAGTTATTCAAGAAACAAAAAAGGAAACTACATACTTCCTGAGAGCGGCTAAGAAAATATCAAGACACTCTAATAGTACTTACATCTTTTAAGATACAAAACCATGGCGACTGAACTTATAGTATAATTATATCCTGTTAAGGTACGGGAATTGGTTTTGTAACAAGTAGCTAAAATACTTTAGATAAACTAAAGTGATTAAGTTAGAAGGAAACATCAGAATATTGAGTACTGTCAGATAAGCTTCACTTGCTCTGTTGCACCTACCTTTGGCTCTAATCCCATTTATGGAGTTCTTATCATTCCCAGCTTGTTGTCTAGAGCTTTCACCATTGCTTCGAGCTTGACCTGAGTTGCTGGGACCATCATATGCATCAAAACCAATGGATACTGCAGGTGTGGCAGCAGAAGATTCACTCTGTGACTGCTCCCGAGATACAGTGTGTATTTGAACTAGATTTATAGGAGCTACAGTTTCTTCTGACTCCATATCCAGCAATCCTTGAACTCTTTGCAGGACCTCAGGATCAAGAACTTGGAGAGTAGTTGTATCTTGAAAAGTTCCTTGTGTCTCATAATTATGTAATTCTTGTTCTTGATTTAGACTTGAATTAGCTAGAACACCTTGAGCACCATAGAAGCCTAACGAACTATCTTCACCAAATTTTTCATTCTGGTTATTAATCCATTTGCGTTCTAGTGTACCCTTCAGCATGCTAACAACGGACGACACATTATCCACAGTACTCATATGGGGAGAGTTGAAATTAGATGATGAAGAATTTGATGGAGACATAAATGTATTGAGGTGACTGGGGTTGTCAGAAAATGGAACTTTAGATAATCCATCTGAATTTGTAAAATCTTGCTGCAAATTACTGATACCATGTCCAGAAGCATTTATATTTTGCATAGCTTCCATGCCAAATGCTGTCTGTGAATTCTGTGATGCAACATATCTTTTCCTGCAAGAAGTTTAGTTATATTAGAGAAACAAAGTCTTCACAAGTAACTACTTACATTTTACATTTTAACTTAATGACTCTAATTTACAGCAAAAGATAGATCCATTACTTAGGATGTTAAGGTTAAATGGAGGAGATCCTGTGGTTGCTATAAGTTTTAAAGAATGGATATTATGAGTATTACCTTAATTCAGAGGAGCGACTTCTAGTCATGGGCTGAGAACTATGAAACCATGCCTACATATAAGGTGCGATATAAATTATATACATAAACACTATATTGAACTGATGCATTTTGCATGGCTTACAGTAGACAAACCTTAGCCAGGTAAAGGTTTCCAGATGGTACCCCTCTCTCCACCAGAGAGCTGCTTAAAATATGATACAAATCAGTTAGCATGTATGACTTACACCTAAATATTAAAAAAAAAGCCTCATATTGTCTATACTAGAGAAAACAAGGTAACATAAATTCTTGTTGAAAGTGTTGCAAGACGTATGCATAACACAGACAACCAGTACTTTCCAACTGTGTCCTGTGGGAACAGAGATTCAATCATCCTGAATTCCCTAAATGAGTTCATGATCATCTCATCCAAAACTTCTTTGTAATATATAGAAGATATAGGTAAAGGAAGAGTTACCTGGAAGGATACTGATTGAAGTCATTTGAAGATTCTTCAGCTATGCAAGCATGTTCTAAGGTTGGGTTCTCTAAGGTTGGGTTCTCGTTGCCTTGTTTCTGAAGTATTGTGCTATTGTGCTGATTAGGAAAAGGGTTCAACTCAGTGGTAATTCTGCATTTAGAAAATCACTCACATTAACCAATATGTACTAAAGACTCTTACACCTACTGTCCAGAAATGAAGAAGGGATAAAATAGAACATTAGACATATCAAAAGAAACATAGCCAAGAATCAGGCAACAAAAATGTGGCTATTATAAACAAATCCATTTGACAAGATTTGTTGTTATCAAAATTATATAACAAGACAGAATCCTTTGCCAACAAATAAGAAAATAAAAGCGAATTCAGTTAGGTGATTGGCATTGGATCACATTACTCCTAACTAATCACAACCATATATTGTCTGGAATAGGTTAATACTACTTAGAGACTGTAATACATAGAATTGGGCTTGGACCAACTGACATAGTTGGCTCACTTTAGAAATCATATTAAACAAGGGGGGAGAATAGAAATATAAAAAAAATGTAAATATCTAGGTCTGGTGTTTTATCGAAGAACAAACTTTATTTTCTAACTAGTTCAGGAAAATCTCAATGAATGAACTTCTAGATTTTCAAATTTGAACTGACAAACCTTCTTGATGCTTGCCGAGTTCGATGAGCTATGCTTCCTGGATTGTTGACTTGATTCTAGATAAGAAAAGAAAAACAGATTAAGGTCAATTGTGTGCTGAAGATGGATCAAAGTATATTACTTGGGAGAAGAAAGTGTTGTCAAGTAAAAGATCAATCTGAGTTATAGTGTCTTCAGTCAGACTGTAACACTTTGAGGAGTTCGATTACAGTACCACTTGACTTTTTCAGTTTAATACACTAGAATGAAGTGTTCAACTCCCATTTCCATGCGCAGAGTGTCGTGCGTGCCAAAGATAAGTAATTAAGCATAGAGTAAAAAATCCGGGTATCATAATGAGAACGCATTTAATTAAAAACAAAATAATCAATAATTCCCTATCCTCTAAACAGATGTAGTCTTGAAGTGAGTGTGAGAGTCTATTTCATAATTTCCAATAGCTTTACTATAATCAAAGAGAGATAAATATATAAGGAGCAGAAGAGTTTTTCCTAGAGTGTACTTAAACGCAGAAGAACTTTCTAGACCCCAGCAGCTATAACTATAAAAAAAATAAAATTCCGATGCTTATTTACACTAAACACTACTACTACAGGGATCATTTGTACCCAAGTCTGAAGATAATTATAATAACAAGTTCTTGCCTCTCCGTTTGTAAGCCAGCTATTGAAGAGTTCCTCACTATCAGCACGGAAGTTTTGAGTAAGATTCTTGAAACCTAGCATATCCATGGTTGGCGCTGCTGATCCCTCCATGAAGGTCTTTATAAACAACTCTTCGGTGGTGTTTCTATATAAATCCGAGTACCTCCTTTCTTCCATATCCTTAAGACCTTTTCCTGCTTCAATTCTTTGAACTGCTTGAGTTTGAGGCAAAGTCAAATTCTGATGACTAGGTTCAGGTTTTAGAAACCAAGTATCAACAGAGCTTCTCTTCTTTCCATCATTTACCATGATATTTAAACACAAGTGAAAAGCTTGCACCAAAAAAAGTGGAAAAGAAAACTAAGACACTTTTTAAGGTTGAACAGACTACGAGACCACCGCCCCTTCACCAGATATCATAGCAAAAACGGCTAATCAGAACATAATGCTGGGATCATTGATCAGAACACTGAACGAAGCGTGAGAAAAAGTATATAAATATGCAATATGAATGTGCATGCCGTCTGTGCAAGTCATGTTGAAGGCCAGGGACTTTTTAGTATTTATTCTGAATAAAAACGAACATCTATCTATTTGAAGAAGCTGGATTAAGAAAAGGGGAGTGACAGGAGCCATGAAAAGGACTTATGCAACTACCTGTAGATCTATGAATATAATATGTAGCTGTTGGGAGGGTGCTTTCACCACACACACAGATTAATATAAGCCCGAGTCTATGACACAAGGCATTTGACATTCTTGAATGACTACCTGATCATGTTAACAATTATTAATGTAAAATGTTATATCCTTGACTACCAATTTGTCTGAAAGCCAGCATTAGTTTGAAAAAGTTGTTTCACTGAACGCCAAGTACATGAATTTGATGACTGATTAAGTTTTAAGAAGCATTTTGTTAAAGGTAATAATCTTCTATAACTATATTAACTGGATAACTACTTAAGTTTGAACTGATCCACCTTCCCAATGCACAAATATCAACTGGTAGATTTCACAATGTTTTTTATACTTCGAAGGATCTTAGCAGTTCGTGAGACCAAAATTTCAGGAATATCAATAATGAAAGCAATAAGGTCAACTCAACAAGTTAATAATATCAAATACTAAATACCAGAAGATCTCCATCCTGGAGCCATATATGTTTACAATTTCCAACCTACAGGGTTGTGCCGGCACTTGTAGTGACAGTGATATTTTCTTATCTATCATTTCTAAATTAAATTACTATAATGCAGAGTTGGCTTTTCTTCCTTTCTCAACCCAAAAGACTTGACAAAAAGAAGTTTCCTACTGTCTCATTGAGCAAGGAATTATTCCCAACTAAAAGCAGAAGATTCCCAGGCCAGTAACAAACATAAATCTTATTAATACATAAGCTCTGGTCAATATATCAATTAACATATTAAAAAATTAAAATAATAATATATTAGTATTTTCTCAGGCACAGTTTCAAGACGCATCAGGCTCTGATTCTCACACACTCATATAGAAATACATTGAACCTCCTACTTCTAAGCCTCTCAAGCACAAGAATTCATGGCCTAAATTCTGTCTTAAATTTCAACAGCATCGGTCATTTATTGTATCTCAGTGAATGACACTGGTAATCTTCTGATCGTACAAATTCTTCAACCATCCGCTAAGTGAACTTTAAGCAAAACCAATAAAGCCCTCTAAAGTGGTGTTCTCAGTGTGGTAACAATTGCAGTAAGGCTCCTAAAGAGCAGACATGTGCTCTCACAACAAACATATATGAACATGTATTCTGTAGAATTTGACATCTTAGTGAAAAGACTAGGACTGATAAAAACAATTGCTGATTGAATAGGTTCTTATCACTTGCATGCACATCCAAACCCAAGCTAATTTGAAAAACTGAGAGAGACATCTCATAGCTTCTAATCAAAGTTCTACAAATACAGTAATATAGGCAATTAACGAATCATTGACCTACTCTGGCCTGGTGTGAATATAGAGTTCAGAGCCGTCTCTTTAAAATAAGCACTATACCATGCAAAAACATATAAAATCCAATTTTTTACTTCATATTGTATCATTAGAAAAAGAGAAATCTTTGCAGGCATCTAAAGGACCAACTTGCAGGCTTAGAATTATAGTACAATTGTACAAGTCTTTGCATTTTCTTGATGGTAACCGTTGATGGAGGAATTTGGTAACAACAAAATTTGAGGTTCGTGGCCGGAAACAAGATCTATGACGGTGGTTCTTTATCGGAAACGTGAACAGTACCCGGTGATTCTGATGAACAGTGTTTGTCGGGAAGTATGAACAGTGTTTGGTGGTGGTGATTATTGGGGACTGAGATTACTTAGGGTTAATGATGGCTCCTTAAGGCTCTCGCTTTCGACCCCTTACAATTTGCCTACGTATCCATATTTATAGGGAATCAAGTCCACGTAGTTCTTGGGGAACAAGATACCTAATGAGTTTAGATTTCTTATCCCGAGGCCCAGTAGGAAACCCACTGGAAACCGTCTTCTACTAGCTTTAGGAATGTCCGCCGATGAGGCCCAACCACAAAGGCCCAAGGCTCGTCCGCGGCTTCGAGACTTCACGGATAAGGCATCTCCCTGACCAAGGATAACCCTACGCTACCGGCTGTTTCTCTAGTCCGCGGACGCAGGTATAGCCATGGTTCACCCCAAATGTTGGACGCATCCTTACCCCCGATAAGGAGCCCCTACCAGATTGCAGGACAAGTGATCCCAAACTTTTGAGTGCAAAGTGCAGGATACTCCAAAGTATCCCAACGAGGACACCCGTTGACTACAGAGACAGAGCTCCTAAAACACACACCAGATTTCATCCCACATCCCCAATGAGGACACCCATTAACTACAGGAGGAGGCCTTCAGTCCAGGCAGACCTCTGGAGGTCTTTGACCACGGACACCGCCTTTCCTGTAGATGTGCTACAGGAAGGAGTTCTTCAATAGAGTACCTGCATCAAATACGTTAGTCATAATTAACTCCATCTTCCTTGAGTCTTCCACGGAATCTGTCCAAGCAGCCATGTCTGGAACCTGTCCAAAACCATTTCCCACATAGGGCGCGCCCTATGCTCTTTCCAGAGCACATTGAAGGTCCTTTACATCATGAGGGCGCGCCTCCCTCCCTGAGGGGAGGGAGCGCCTTCTCTATTGTCCAAGCGTTCATTGATTGTTTTTCCCCAAGTGTCCAAGCAGTCCATCAAGCAGCATGTTCAAGTCAAGTTCTGTGACAAACTGAGAGTGAGGACGCGCCCAAGTGTTTCTCTTGACGTCGCCCTTGTCATCAATCCTTTGATTTCTCTTATTAAGAGGCGCGCCCTAACTTGTCCAAGGGCTTTGGCTCGCGCCAACCTATCCAAGGGCTTGGCGTCGTGCCAACCCAGCAACGAAAACTCATTTTCTTGGCCGATCTTCCTTGATCGTCCGTCCGCGAAAACCCGTTTTCTTGGCGTTCGCCCAAATTAAATTATGTCGACCCGGATTTGACCCAGATAACTTTTATACCAAATTTTGGCTATAACATTAACAACATACGGATAATTAAATAGTAAACCTTGCAAAATAATCACAAGAGTAAAGGTCTTACCTCTATGAACCTCAAACACATTATTATATACACTAAGAAAGTATTGAATTCTCCTTGCAGAACCATTGATGATAATTTCATAGAGAATAAAAATGATTAGTATAGCTAAATCTGAAATCCCATACCTGATCATATAAATTACTTTCTCCTTCAATCACTCTTAAATCTCCTCTGGACATTCATCTTAGCGTAATCTCAGAATTTCAACACTGGCAGAGGTCATAAAGGCTCTTCTTCCCAGAATTCTACAGCCAAAGGATCATATTTTTTTCTAAACCGTCATAGTATACACATAACACCACATACTCAATATCTATCCCATCCACTTAAATAGAAGTGAATCATATAAAGATCTACATATAGTCGGAAACAGCAGTAATCGAAATGAGGTGTATCCCAAATCCCGCATAGTGAAATAACTACTTTGGGGTATAGACACGCCGCGTTACCTTGACAAAGTCGCAAAATCATCTGATTGATTTTTTTTTTCTAGATTGCACATAAATAATATCTCAAAATATACACTACTCAAGAACTTTTTCTTTCATTTAGTTTGTGGCATCAGCTGGATATAATCAGATATCGAAACCATAGCTACAGCTGGAAAGAATACTTAAAACCAAAAGTATAACTTATAAAATTGATCAGAAAAAAGAAGCATCAAGTACATAAAAAACCTTCTGCCATGTTAAGTTGCACATCTCTTCTGCACTTCGATAGGTAAACTATAACTGCATTTGTCCGCACAAAATTATCATGATATAGCTTAACGAGGTAGAAGATTCAATTACATTGTAAAATATATTAAAAAAAATATTTAAAGGAAATGAAAACAGCAGCAGTCATGGATGTAGCAGATAACAGCACACATTTAATTTTAAGTTTCATTTGAGCCATAACGAACCCAAGCAAACCATAATTAGGATGTGGATTTGGGTTGAAACAGTCGGTACTAAATCTGGCTGCATATCTAGAAATGTGATCACACAATGGATTAAAGCACTAGACAAAAAATGAATCCATTTGCAAATTAGTTCAATATGTTTAAAAGGTTTGTTTACGCGATCTGGTACAAATAAGACATTTTACAAAAGAATGGTTACATTCAATATACAGATGGGTACATATATGACTTTGCTAATAATAAAAATGACCACTAAGGTGCACGCACTTTTAATAATCTACGGAGTGGAAAGTCTATTCACCATAATAACATTTCATCATTAAAAACCAACACTGATCAATTATAGTGAAGGCTTCCGCACAGTATCTGGAGAAGTACAAACATCTTCGTCCAGACTTTCTTGCAGATGATACTTAGCTAGTATACCTTTTATAAACCTATCAGGAATGATTCCGTCTCCCAACATTTTGTCATAAAATATCATGGCATCAGACAATTTTCCAGCTTTGCAAAACCCATGTATCAAAATTCCATATGTTATTATATCAGGCAGTAAATGCATCTCCTGGGCGCGATAAAAAAAATGTAATGCATCCTCCATCAATCCCCTTTTGCATAGACCGTCAATCAGAATGCTGTAGCTCACAATGTTGGGAGATATATTATTACCCAGCATCTCATCATGAAGATCAAGGGCATTCCTCATATCATGGCATTTAAAATGACCATCAATTAAACAACTGTATGTGAAGACATTAGGTTCTAAACCTTTGTCAAGCATGGTAGAGAATAATGATGCTGCATCTTCTAAATTTCCATCTTTACAAAATGCATCGATCAGAATGGTATAAGTCACAACATTTGGTCTGATGTGATTATGTTTGAGCTCTTCATACAGTTGAATGCCCTTCAACAACAATTTAGAAGAGCAGTATCCACAAATCATTGTGTTATAGGTCACAATATCAAGCTCGAGACCATTGTCAGACACCTGCCTAAATAGCTCCTCTGCTCTTTGCAAACAATTTTCTTTAAGAAGCATTTTCAGTACAATATTGAGTACTGCAATATCAGGTTTGACATTATCCTTGAGCATGAGCTCAAACACCCGCAACCCAGCAGTCAAATTCTTGTGCTTACAAAATCCATTTATGAGGGTGCAATATGTTACAACATCGAGACAGAAGCCCTTCTTTAGCACTTGGAAATGAAAACTTAATGCTTCGAGTGCTCTACCTTCCTCAAATATCCCTTTAGTAAGCACAGTGTGAGTAACTACATCTGGATGAATATCATAATGACCAATCTGGCGGTAAACTTTTACAGCATCATGTATTCTCTTTGATCTACAGAGACCATCAATTAAAGAATTAAATGTACAAACATTAGGCCTTATCCCCACCTTCAGAGCCTGATAGAAAAAGCTGATTGCTTCACTTATCCTATTTTGTTTGCTAAAACCATTGATAACTATACTATAAATAAAAGCATCAGGTGTAAGTCCATTATTTACCATATCCCTGTACAAACCAAGACTATCTCTTAGGTTTCCGAATTTACAGATGCCATCAATTAGACTACTATAAATTATCAGAGATGGCTCAATACCATATTTCATAATATGGCCAAAGACACCAAGAGCCTCAAGAAGCCTACCATTTAGACATAACCCATTTACAACAATCCCGTAGGTAACAATGTTTGGTCTAATACCTTCTTCCAACATATTATTATATACATCAATTCCCTTTTTAACATTTCCAATTTTCATGTAGGCATCAATTACGGAACTAAAGAGCACCAGATCCATTTTGATACCTTGTTTTATTGCGACTATCAGCAATTTATGTGCCTCCTCATATTTTCCAACTCTGAAAAGTCCATCAATCAAAATACTATAGATGAACACATCGGGAATAACACCCATCACAGTCATATAATTATAAACCTTAAATGCCTCTTCCATTCTTAAATCCTTACAGAGTGCATTAATCAATGTGGTAAACGTAATCAAACTCGGATTAGGACCTACCTCTACTATGGACGTAAAATATTTGCATGCCACCTCTATACTCTTATTATTACAAACACCTTTCATAATTTTATTGCAGGTAATAATATCAGGCGAGAACCCGCTCTCCATCATCCCTCTATGAAAACATAAACCCATTTCAACATCTCCTTTATTAAAGAAACCACCCATCACAAAACCATACAAATTCATTCGTTCATTATGTTTACCTCTTAATCCATTACTTGCAACTCGACAAACATTTAATATAACCTCCACCCCCTTACAGTCTACCAAACAACTCAACATTGAACACAAAGCATATGGTGATACCGAAATACCCAATGCAGACATTCGATAAAAAATCTCAACCGACATATCAATCATCTTAATTCGACAATAATTATCAATCAAGAAACTAAAAACAGTATTAGGATTTGAATTATAAACCTGCAAACCTCCGTAAAAAGCATCGAAACAATCAAAAGTTCCAAACTTTACAGCCATTTTATCAAACACCTGCCTAGCGGGATCAAATAATCGATTAGAAAGCAACAAATGTAAAAGCCCACAAAAAGAATCAAGATTATGAGCAAACCCTAGAATATTTTCAGACCACTCAAAGAACCTAATTGCTGAACTGGGTTTTGTCCGGAGATTAAAAAGAATGGACCCCACATGATTTTCTTGAAGTTTAGAGGTCAAAAAAGGGTCCAAGATTTTGGGATTTTCTTGGTGAAATGCAGCTGTAATTTTGTCAATCAAGTGGTTAGATACAGTAGAGTAGAAAATTGTAGGTGAAAGTGAATGAGGAGAGAGTGAGAAAGGTTTGGAGAGGAGTGGTAAAAGTAGCTTAAAAGAGAGAGTCATGTAAATGGGTTTTGTAGAGCAGAAACTTCCATTTATTTGAAGCTTCTTGATTTTCTTGAAGAATGTCAGCTGAGGGTTTTGCTTGCAGGGTTTTAGAGAAAACAAGGTTCGAACTTCGAACAAACTTAACTAATTAACGCAAACAATGAAGGAAAGAAAAGAGGTTAAATATCAAATTTACCGCTATGTAATTAGAAAAATATCAAATTTATCACCAATTAATTCAGAATTTTAAATTTGTCATTTTTCGCACAAAAATGCTAATTTTTGGTGATAAATTTGAGATGTTAGTTAGTTTATGACCGACTTGAAAAGTGACAAATTTGAGTACCGGCTGTTTGAAAGTGGCCAATTTGAGACCCCGAAATTATTGGTGTTAAATTTAAAATTTTGCTAATTATATAGTGGTCAACTTGATAATTAAACTGAAAAAAGGGGTTAAATTAAAACTTGCGGGCCTCTCAATTTTAATCCTCTTCAAAATCCTTTTTCAGTTAGATTTTATGATTTTGACACTAAGTTATCTTTATTTAAACGAAGAAACGATCCTTCGTTGAGCACTAAATTTTTTAAAATTTATCTCATGATTGAATTATTTTTTTAAGGAAATCGTACTTGCATTCATTAAATCATTTTCAACTCTGGTACATGAACAAGAAAAATAGGAGGAGTGACACCGATAGAGCTGACCACTTGTGCGGGTTTGAACCGCCCGTCCGGGACAGGCTCGTATGAAAATCCGGGATTATTCTACCCGAATCGGGCCGGTTCAAAATCGCATAAGTCACTCAAAGTTACGAGCCGGTTACGAATACAGATCAGGAAATTAGGACCAGAACAGCCGGCACGAGCCCGCACCTGAAACTAAATCTTTTTAAATCTAACATAAAATAGGAAGTTTGTGCTAACACATGCGCCACACTATTCGTAAATCGATAAATAAAATTAACTAGCACATGATTTATGTGCTTTAATAAACGCAAACACTCTACTACTCTGGTGCCCAAATAAGCTTATCTAGGAGTTCCATTACATGCTTTAACCAGCGACATGCAATCTGTTTTAAATATGCAGTGTTAATACTATAACGACTCGTGTATTTTTGAATTATTCAAATATGTGATTATAGAAATTATTAAATAAATAAAATATGTGTATTGGTTTTGACCGCTATGTGTTGTTTGATTTTTATCTATGTGTGATTTATGGTGTGCCGGGTTGTCTGTGTGATTAATTATGAAGTCGTATTGAATTGTTTTCAATTTCAAAAGTGGATATAGTGCAAATTTAATTGCATAAATATTTGAAATGTCTTTAAAATTGTTTTTATGGTTCTATAATTACAATAATTATTTTTGAGATTTTATAAAATTTAGAAATCAATATTTCATCAATTATTTAACCCTGTATGATTTTCTGATTACATTTATTTGTAAAATCTGTATTTAATTCCAGAATACTTCAAAAATTATGAAACTCATATTTTATTAAGTTTAAATTATTCCGAGAATTTTAAAATTATTTTAGAAATTTTTGGGATTAATTTTACCCGTGCGTTTATTCATTTAATTGATAAAAGCGGGTATAAAGTGTGTTTTAAAAATTGTTTTTTAAATTTTGAAAGTTATATTTTTATTTACTTCGGGATATTTATAACATTTTGAGACTATTTTCGTGATTTTATAAATGTGTTTTATGCGCAACCTGGTTCGTTAAAAATCCAAAATACGATGCAAAACCGGGCATATAATTAAATTAGTGACACGTGTTAATCTTTTGGCAGTCAGTTGGATACGTGTCACCTACCCGTTTAATCCTGTTTTTCTCAATCAAAAACACACACCAGGACATTCAATCTCTCGAGCCCTGTCTCTCTCATTTCTCCGATCTCCCACTCTCTTTTCTCTCTCAATTCTCTCTACTCCCTTCCCCAAAATCTCTCTTTCTCTCGTCTGGCCTCTTCCTGCCCGTCCGGTAATTCCTCCGCCCTGTATTTTGTTTTCCGACGAGAGTTCGCCGCCTTCTCCAGTTGCGCGTTTGAGCGCGTGTAGATGTGTGTGTATGGTGTGTGTAGTGTGTGCGTGTGTGCGTGTGTTAAGTGTGTATCTGTATGTGCACCAGTGTGTGAGTGATGGGATGGTGTTGTTGATACCGCCTGTGTGCTTACTGTTGCTGCCTTATTTCTTTTCGATTACTTTAATCTCTGTATTGTTTCGGTTTTTGTGATTATTAATCGAAACTGGTATTTTCTGCAGAGAATTCATTGAGTAATTTTGTGATATAATTATTCTTCATGCGGAATATTTATTTTATCGGTGAAATTATGTTGGAAACCCGAAACTAATCGGGTACCCGTAAATTTTGCCGCCGTCGACGGTGAACTTCGGTGAGTCGACGGTGGACCATGATGAATTAATTCCGAGTCCTATAATTATAAAACAATATTTAATATTTGATTCGTACTGTTACTTTCGAATTGTAAATAGTCGGATATAATTATTAAGGTCCGAATTGGAATGCGAATAATAGTAATAATAAAGTAGTTGAATCGGTGATTGGGTTTTGTGACGTGGATTTTGGTTATGGTATCGGCTGAAGTAATTATTGTATTATTTGTTGTTGAATTGACGTCTTGATGTTTCGACGTGTAGTCCGATAAACAAAGGAGACGCTGCCCGATTTCCGGAAAATCAACTATGGAAATGCGGGAGCATATCCGATAATTATCAGGACGTCGAGTGAATATCTATACTTATACTTTATACGAACTTGATTGTATGTTCTGGTGAACGTTCTGTCCAAAACTCAGTAACCCTAATTTCAATGACGAGTATACGTATTTTCTGAAAACGAACACTGAACCGATTTCGAGAACGTGAACCCTAATTGTTGGTTGTGTTATTATAATATGAATGATAACGAGTCGGAATACGCTATCGTATGAACTCAGATTTGATTTGCACCTTGTTTCTCCATCAGTATTAATGGTACTATCTTCTGTTATGACAATCGCGCCTCTTCAAGTTATTCTACGTTATTCTACCACCTCTTGATACGAGACTACCTATTTAAGAACCTCCATCTGTTTATTCTTATTTACTGGACATTCGGTTGTGAGTGTATCTCTTTAGTTTACCCTACCTCCTGTTCTATACCCTCGGTTTAAAATTTGTCCTATGACGCAACAGTACCTATGAGGATGGATTTGAAAGCTACTGTAAATGGTGGGTACTTGAGATATAAATAAAGGTGAGAAGAAGTTAGAAAGAAGATTCAAATGTTCAGGAAGATAACTGTTATCAGGTTAAAAGAAGTCATTAGTAGTTAGGCCACTCATGACTAGATTGTGGAAGGGACTAGATGAGTTTTCAAAGAGAATTAGAGAAGATTATGGATCTGGAGCTTTCCTAGGAGTTAGGTAATGGTGTTATGACGATGTGATATATTTGTAGTAATAATGTGATATGTCGTCAGTGGACTTGTTGACTATTGGATAATTTGTTCTACTTTACGACTGCAAAGTTGATGACAGGAGTATTACCAGTATGAAAGTGTTGATGTGAAGCTACGAATACAATAACATGCAACGACAATTGAAGTGATCGTCGATTAAGGAAGGCAAATGGACCCAATAAAGGAGATAAGGTAGATTTAAGTAAATGGACCTTTATGTGATCGTTCCTTTAATTTGGTACCTTGTTATAAGAAGGGAAGACAACAACAACTCATATAGTAAGGACAATCACGTTTGTGATTTTTAAAAAATTTTAAACTAGTTTTCGAAAAAGATTTTCTCTTACAAAATTTCCAAAAGCCTTTTTGAATAAAATAAGTTTTAAACCTTGATTGTCAAGTTACTACTTGAGTTTCTTGTTTGTTAAAAGACCCGGAATACCTGGAAGGATACTTGTTTCAGACTTAGTATTGTTAATTCAGAGGATAAAGTAATCCGCGATTATGAAGAAGTTGATTATTCCTAGTAGAATGGTACAAATATTGTTTGATAAGATTAACGACATAATCAGTATACAGAGCAATTACTCATCCAATTACTAGGACTAGCCAAGTTCAAAGAATTCATTGATCTTATAGAAGCCTGAGTATGACTGAAGGAGATTGAGAAGATTTCCAGATTTTCCTAACAGAAGAATATTATTAACAAAAGGATCGCTATGTTGAATGATTCAGGGTTATTCTAAATTGAAAAGAGGAAACTCGAAGTTATCTGGTAGGAACGCCATTATGATCGGATTGTTAAAGTACTATACGTGTAGGTGCGATATTAAAGACGCAAGACGTGACAAGTAAGAATCTACCATAATGCTTAATTTGCGAAGGCATTTCAACGTACTTTCTAAAGTTGTTATATGGAACAATGGGAATATGATCGAACAAGCTCGAAAGATGAATACAAGTGAAATGTGGATGGTGACCAATGGTGTCGTTCTTGTCTTCAATATTACAGCGTATATTCCTTTTTAATTCCTAAAAATGTATGAACTTCTTTTCTTAATAAACTCCTTATGATGATATCAAAAAGGAGGATATTGCATTCCTTTCGAATTTAATTGTTCCCCTCAAGTTTTGCTCTATGATTGGGACAAACAGTGTTATGGTGTGACGCTTTGTCGGGATGACGAAGAGTCGGGTGGGACGCCACATAATCATGTGCTGTATGCCATATGGTACAAAAGACTGGCCATCTTAAGTACCAATGTGGTTGTCTCGTTCATATCCAAATCATTATTTCTTCTTTCTTTTCAACTTCAAGTTTATTAAAATTGTGAATCCTTTTAGTTATTTCTTTGTATTGTCGTTCTTTGTTAAAGTTTTCTTTCAAACAAAATCAACGTATCCTGAATCAAGCGGACGAAGTTCCATCTACCTCTCATGCATGGAAGGGAAACAAGGGCATATGGCGAGTATTGCAAATTACTGGTCCTAGTCAGGGATGCACTAAGAGCCAAGGGTATCTACTTCAATAAGGAATACGTCTCCAAGAGCGGGAGTTTACGATTTGTCTGTGAAATATGTTGTTCAGAGTACGGATGTGATGACGGGAATGATTATTGCGGATACCTTACGCGTTAAAGTATGGGAAGATGTGGGAGCAATTTGATCAATTATCTCTCAAGGTTGTGTTGATAAAATGAGTTACCCTGTTGAATTAATAAGATTATGACTAAAGGATTAGCAAATCAAGAATGTGTAATTATTACATAAGTAAGTACCAATGGTGGAATTGAGATTTCTGGCAATAAATTATGAAGAGTTGATATCATTTGAGATAAGAGGATTGGACATTATTCTAAGAAATAGATTAACAATTTGAGCGTGATGCTCAGATAGACCATCGTGATAGAAGATAATTCTGAAGACGTCAAACGGGAATAGGATGAGGTTTAAAGGACGAAGGAAGGTAAATAACTTGTTAGCAATAATTTAAGTTAAAAGGTTACAGTGACCAAGATGTAAGCGTTATGGCGATTATAGAAATTAAAGAGTTTCAAGATATGTTTCCAGAAGAGTATCCACATTCCCTCCAGATAGGAAAATGAGGCTCGCGATTGACTTAGCACCTGAGACGAAGCCAGTAACCCAGGCCTTACATAAAATGGCCCCAGTAATGTTATTCCTAGTGGACTAACAATGAGATTTACAGAAGGGGGGTTGAATGTAAATCTCAAAACTTTTTTAAGTTTTGAGTAGTTTCTAAGGCTAAGTGTTTTAGTGAGCAGATGTGTGTGAATGGCTTGAAGCTAATACAGACAGATATATATTCAAACACAAATGTAGAGAACACAAAGAACTTAAAAACTTTTCTGGTGGATTTGTTGTTCCACCAGAGATGTGTTATTTCAGAAAATATGTGATTCAAATAATTAAATCACAGCTGCTTCCTAGTACAAACTAGATGATTTTCTCTCTGGATTTTTCTAAACAGCTCTGGAAAATTCACATCTAATTACTAGCTGCTACTTGGTTTATATATCACCAAGTTTACAAGTGAAGACAAAACTGTAAAATACAATTAAAAAGGCTCTTCACATGTTTCTTCTTCATTTCTCTATCCAATGCAATTTAGGCTTAACTGTTAATCTTTGAATACTTCCTTGTTTGCACCAGAATGGAAATGCTGCATTTTCTTGATTCCTCCTAGAGGCTTCCACATTCCAGTTTATCTCTGTCAACCCATGTGCCTCTGTCAACTTATGAATTGTCACTATCAACTGCTAATGAACTAAGCATCCGTTGAAGCTTTCATCCGTTGATGCCTTATCCGTTGAGGCTTTATCCGTTGAAGCTTTATCCGTTGATGCATTAGCAGTTGAAGTCTTTATCCGTTGAAGCACTTATCCGTTGATGGATATTATCCGTTTAAGCTTTAGAGACATCCGTTGAAGCTTTGTTTCATATCCATTGAAGGTCTTCAATATCAGTTGATACTTCTTCACTTATACAAAATTACAAGGCATGGAATATTTACAATTAGCCCTCCTATTTGCATATCCACTAGTAGTCAACATGACTGATAATTTCCTACAACATCTAAGAATTACAACTTGAATCCAGAGAATGAAATGTGCTACAATACTAAACTTATTGCTAAGTAAAGCTACTCCTTCAACGGATAGCCAAGATGGTCTTATCCGTTGAGGCTACAAACACTAGATTTCTACTTAAGTGTTTTGTTTAACTTATCATCAAACTAATACACATATTCCTAACAATCTCCCCCTATTTATGTCTACTAGAACTGTAGGCATAAATTTGGGTTTAGCTTGATGATAACAAAACACTTGACAAATATATTAACTGTAATAAAGCAGAAATTCAAAAGTGCTGCAAAAATGTGTATGCTGAGATGAAATTGAAGAATTATATTGTTTTCAAGGGTGCTCCTTTAGCCTGAGCAGATTAATTTCTTTTCCTTTGATCCCTTATTTTCTTTCCTAGCCTCCTGTCATTCTCCTCTATTTGAAGTTGAAGTTGTCTGTAGAACTCAGCTTCATCTTCTTCATTGATGTCCAACTTAGATTGCATATCCTTGAGAGTTTCATTACTGGCAATCTTGAGCTGATCTTCAAGTCTGAAAAATCTTCTGACTCCTTTGTTGTCTCTGAACTCCATCAACCAATGAGGTGATTTATGAACTGTAATTCCTCTTTCTTGAATGAGTAATGTTCTAGGCAAGGCATTGGGCTCCCACCAAGTTTTCCTTATGTTGGCAATCTTGTTGAGAATCTCAGTCTTGGCAGTCCTGGTAAACCCAGAATCCCTTTGTATGGTTGAGTAGACTCTAACCAAGGTAGAGTAGCCTTCATTCAGAATCCTGTAGAAAGGCCAAGTTCTTTCCCCACTTCCTTTGTATTTGAACACTAGTCTTTCTGGTAGCTGTCTGTAGGCAGCTATACCCCTTACTTCCTCCAGCTCATCCAGATAGAGTTCAATGTCTGAAAATTCTTTTATGTCACAAATGTGAACATAGTCATCCTTAGAGGCTTGTGGCTTAGGCTTAGGCTTCTGAGTGAATTTGATTGGGGTTTTAGGAGGTGTTGATTTGATTCTTCTTTTCTGCTTCTTTGATGGAGGAGAAGAGGTTAAGAAGGTGGGCAATTTGATGGTGTCCCAATCAATTGGTTCCTCCTTAGGAATGATTATTTCACCATGAATATTTATGAAGGGGTCAGGCATAATGGGTTCAGGAATAGAAGGTAGTGGTTTGGATTTTGATTGGGTTTCTTCAGTCTCATCTACCATCTTTCTCTTTGCATTGGCCTTCTTTCTGTTCCCTTTCTGCCATTCCTCTCTTTCTTTACTTCTTTCTTCCATATCATTATCAACCATGTCCCCCATACCTACATCTTCACTCTTGTCTTCAATTTCTTTCTTTTCTTCAGCTTGACTTGACTTTAGCTATTTTTCAAGCTTTGCTTGTGCTCTTTTGTCAGCCTTTAGCTTTTTGGCTTCTTCCTTCAACCTTCTGGCTTCTTCCCTCTTGGCTATTGGGAATTTGGGATGTCCTTGCATCACACAAATGCTCTTTCCCTCTCTAAAGATAATAGCCATGTTCCTCCTTTCAACCACATCCATGGTCTCTTTGTGCTTTATGATACTTCCACCCAAAACCTTGTCTTCATCAGGCTTTGGAAGAGGAAAATCCACTTCTTTCGTCTGAGCAAGGCTTAGAGGATTCTTTGTAGAGTCTTTATTGGATCTGTTGTTGGGCTTGAGAACCATAGGTTTCATATTCTTGGAAGAAGTCTCTCCAACCTTATTCCTCCTTACTGGCTTGAGCTCCATAATAATTGGTTCCACCTTTGTGCTATGTTTCACAGATTGTGATTTAGAAGTTGTAGAACCAAAAATTTGTTGCATCTTTTCATCAATTTTCCTCCTTTGCTCTTTGACTTGCAATTCAGCTGCTGCTATCTGGATTAGATCAATTCCATCAAGCTTTCCTTTGATTTGAATAGTTGGAGAAGTGGTGATGGCAGGAACTAGCACTTGAGATATTTGAACTGTGGTTGATGGCTCTCCTTCCCCTTCCCCTGTATTCTCCCCCTTTTTGTTATCATCAAGGGTAGGGGTCAAGCCTTGTGCTTTTGCCAGCTTCATTAGTAGATTTGTCTGAGTTTGTTGATTCTGAAGAATGGTGACCATAGAGTCTTCAATGATCTGAACTCTTTCTTCCAACCTGGCCAGCCTCTTGTCAGTATCAGATGCTTTCCTCAGTCTCCCCAACAAATCTTGCATAGTACCATAAGGCATGACTGAATTCATCTTCTCAGCATTGTAGGATTTCAGATCAGCAATGTCCTGCTTGAGTTCATCCACACTTATATTCTGTTTGAAATGCTGCAACTGCAAGAGATACAAAGAGTCCAGATGAGCTTGAAGAATTTCCTTGGTACCAGCATCTGTAGTCTCCTGAAGGGCCTTCTGAATAGTCATTACTTGCCTGGCCAAAGTTACACCAAACTCTCCTGGTGTAGATGCCTTTGCCCATGCCCAATCAGGTAGATCTGGAACAGAACTTGGGCCTGCTTCTCCCCCTAAGTTCATGCTCTCATCCAAAGAATTAGAGTCATCATCATTAGAATTTACTCCAAATTCTTCAGATGGCTCACCAGCTTGAGAAGGTAGCCTGTTAACAGCAGCTTTGTCTCTGAGAAGAGATTCTAAAGTGTGTACAATGTTTAAAGTCTCATCTGCCTCCACATTGCCCTGATCAGCCAATAATTGATAGGCTGGAACAGGGTGAGTAAAAGTTTCAGCATCCAAGGAAATGTTATCAATTACAGCTTTGTAATGTTGCTGAAATTGTCTTTCCTTTTCTGCATCATCCACAATCATTGACTCACTAGCAATGGCTGGATCCACCCTTATAGCTTCTGTACCTGCCTTTCTCTCATTTTCTCTATTTTCTTGCATCAGGGGCTCCCCATGGCTCACACACACCCTCACACCCTCACCCTCACCTTCTAAGGTGGCACTCCCCTCACTCACTTTTGCCATGCTGGAAGAAATAGCATGCATATGATGACTCTCAACCTCTCCTTTTGCCTGGGAGCAACCCAGCCTCTCACTCAAATTATCACTCCCTTCCCTCAAACCTAAAAGTGATTGTACAGTAACCATATCCTCTACAGTTGGAATTGTTTCTGTTATATGTGTAGAGACCATCAACGGATAGGGAGTATCCGTTGAAGTGGAAACTGATGGTATCAACGGATAACTGCTGTTAAGCTTATCCGTCGAAGAACAACCACTTGTCAACGGATGAGAGATATCCGTTGAAGAAGGAAAAAATGTAGATATCGAAAGTGACATAATTGTTGAATCTGTGTGAATTGATTTTAAGTGAGGTGACACAGATTCTTCAACTATATCTGAAAGAATTGGCTGATGATCCAACAAATCATCTAAAAGATGATGATCATCAGGTTTTGAGTGGGGCTCCTCCCTGAGTTTTAATGAGGGAGAATAATAAATTGATGTGAATATCATATCCACATCCAGAGAGGGTGATGGAGAGTTTGATGATTGATGTGTTTCTATTTTGAGAGAATGGGGCTGTGACTCCACATTTGCTGGAGTCACTTCAAGCTGAATTTGAGAAGGCAAAGATATGGGTGGATGTATCTGTGCTGTGTGTGCCCCTTGTGTGGAAACTAGGGTCTTGGCCTTCTTCTTCCTTGAAAAGGCTTTGATTGGTGAATGTGTGGCTTCAGTTTCCCTCCCTCTTTTGTTCTGTGTCCCTGGTTGGGGACTATTTTCAATAGTTGCACCCTTTTGGGAGGATGCAACTAGGGATGTGTTTAACTCCTTTTGAACCACCACAGTCTTTTGAGAGACTGTGGCTTGGCTGGCTGGGGTACCACTCACCTCTCCCACCTTATCCTGGGGGGTTTCTTGATGTTCACCCCTCCCCTCACCACTCACACCCTGTTCACTCCCTTCAGAATTTATGGTAGTTGTTACAACTGTTGTCTTTTGAGAGACATAGGTGGTTTTCTTTGGCTTGTGTTTTGAAATTTTAGATTTGGTGGCTTTGGTAGGAACCTGTTTGGACAAAGAAACAGATTCCATTGCCACACTGGAAGGCAAAGAAACAATGGGGTTGGAAACAGTATGAGTTATAGAAGTGTTTACCTCACTTACCTGTGGTGCATTCATGAATGGCAAATATACCAATGGCACCTAGCTGTTAAGGTTCATTCTCAAAAGGTCTGCAAGGACCCTTTTCTCTTGTGCCCAGCATTTGAGTTTATTTTTCTCATTAGATATAACCAATCCTTCAGCAACATGGTTAGCCAATAATATAAAGAATCTAGCATAGTAGATGTTATGTGGTCTATTAGCTTTGTTACCTAATCTGGAACCTAATTCTAGCATGACATAGTTGCTAAAATTAAAGTACCTATCAGAAACTAGCATATAGAGCATATTAACAAGAGATGAAGTTATGACATCAAAATTGCTGATCTTCCTAGAGAAAACCTTGATAAAGGCATCTCCAAGAAAACTCCATTCTTTCCTAAGGCCCTTCCTTCTAATACTACCTAAACTAGCAGAATCAAAAGCATAGCTTATGGAATCTAACATAGCAGATACATCTTTATCAGTGTGTGGTGTCATGGCATTATTCTCAGGCAACTTAAAACAAGACTGTATATCATCACAGTTAATGCAGTAATCCGTACCTTTGAGAGAGAAGTCAATAGTCATATCTGTGGAGTTGAACTCTGCAGTTGTCCAAATCTCCTCAATCACCTCACAGTAGATGGTTGGGGCTTCCAGCATTGCATAGCTTAGTTTGCAGTTTTTTATGAAGTTCATCATCTTGTGATAATCAGAATGGGCTTCATTCTTTTCAACCAAGGCTACGAAATTATTCTTTTCATAAACAAATCTAGATTGAGACATAATTTTGACTACTGGTGTCATTGTTGTGAGTAGAGGTTGCAGAGAAAAACTTGAGAATTTTGGGAGAGAAGGAGAATAAAAATTGCAAGAAAGCGTAAAGTGAAAATAAGAATTCAATGGGCTTTTATACTTTCTTGAATTAAAACGTAAATAAAATGATTAAATGATACTTTTAAACAAATTACAGCCGTTTAAGAATAAAGAAAACTGTAGAAATTTTGAAAACTGCTTTTAATACAAATACATACAACAGTGTATATCTGTATCAACGGTTAAGGAAAAGAATCAACGGCTGTGACTCACTTAAAGTAACTGATGTGACACTTCAACGGATAAGGTAAATAGTTATCCGTTGATGATCAACACTATTTTATCCGTTGAGGGATAAAATTACCAGAAATGTATTTGTCTTTCAACGGATAATGAACATCCGTTGATAGAACAATTTTGGCTTTCAACGGATAGGGAATATCCGTTGATAGAATAAGTCTTACTTAAAGCCAACTTTGTTCTTGCAGCAAATTCATTTCAGGCTTCAAGGCAGATTATATAGAGGACATAAATTTATGAATAATTAAGCATACCTAGCTCACTTACTAATCTTGTGAATGTTGATTCATCAAGTGGCTTGGTAAATATGTCTGCAATCTGCTTTTCACTTGGAACAAAATGAAGTTCCACTGTACCTTTCATCACATGTTCCCTAATAAAGTGGTACTTGATGTCAATGTGCTTGGTTCTTGAGTGCTGCACTGGATTTTCAGTAATGGCAATGGCACTTGTGTTGTCACAGAATATAGGAATTTTGTCAACAGTTAGTCTATAGTCAAATAGTTGATTCCTCATCCATAGTATCTGTGCACAGCAACTACCAGCAGCAATGTACTCAGCTTCAGCTGTTGATGTAGAAACATAATTTTGCTTCTTGCTGAACCATGACACAAGCTTGTTCCCTAGAAATTGACATGTGCTAGTTGTGCTTTTCCTGTCTATTTTGCAGCCTGCATAATCTGCATCTGAGTATCCAATTAGATCAAAACCAGACTCTCTAGGGTACCAAATTCCTAGATTTGGAGTCCCTTTGAGATATCTGAAGATTCTTTTAATAGCCACTAAGTGAGATTCTTTAGGGTCAGCTTGAAATCTAGCACAGAGACATGTAGAAAACATTATATCAGGCCTACTAGCAGTTAAATATAAAAGTGAGCCAACCATGCCTCTATAACTTGAAATGTCCACAGACTTTTCAGCCTTATTTAATTCAAGCTTGGTGGCAGTGGCCATGGGAGTTTTTGCAGATGAACAGTCCATTAAGTCAAACTTCTTTAAAAGATCATAAATATATTTAGTTTGACTAATGAAAATTCCACCACTAACTTGTTTAACTTGTAAACCAAGAAAATAAGTTAGCTCTCCCATCATGCTCATTTCATATTTACTTTGCATTAACTTAGCAAACTTTTTACAAAGCTTATCATCTGTAGATCCAAATATAATATCATCTATATAAATTTGAACAAGTATTGTAGAGCCATTAACATTTCTAAAGAAAAGAGTTTTGTCAACAGTACCTCTTGTGAAGTGATTATCTAGAAGAAATTTTGACAAAGTCTCGTACCAGGCTCTAGGTGCTTGCTTTAGTCCATAGAGTGCTTTCAACAAATAATACACATAGTCTGGAAAGTTTGGATCTTCAAATCCTGGAGGTTGGCTTACATAAACTTCTTCCTCCAATTCCCCATTTAGAAATGCACTCTTGACATCCATTTGATAGACTTTGAAATTGGCATGAGCTGCATAGGCTAGAAAGATTCTGATGGCCTCAAGTCTGGAAACTGGAGCAAATGTTTCATCAAAATCTATTCCCTCTTGTTGAGAATAGCCTTTAGCAACCAATCTGGCTTTATTCCTTATGACAATGCCATTTTCATCCATCTTGTTTCTGAATACCCATTTTATGTCAATAGAACTCTTGTTCTTTGGCTTGGGTACCAGCTTCCATACTTTGTTCCTCTCAAATTGGTTTAGCTCCTCTTGCATTGCTAAAATCCAATCTGGATCCAATAGAGCTTCTTCCACTCTCTTAGGTTCCTCCTGTGATAGAAAGCTACTATACAGACATTCATCTTGAGTAGCCCTTCTAGTTTGCACTTTAGATGTAGCATCACCAATGATCAGTTCAAAAGGGTGATTCTTGGTCCATTTCCTTTGAGGTGGTAGATTAGCTCTAGACGAGGTTGCCTCAGTATTGTCATGATGTGAGATAGAATGTTGATTGGTTGAAACTCCCCCTGAGTTGCTGATCCTTTGAAAGGAATTGGGAGCTCTATCAACTGATAAAGTGAATTGATTATCCGTTGACAGACTGTGATCAACTGATGCTTCATTATGAACTTCAACGGATGATGCACTTTGTCTTTCAACGGATGCAGCATTCTGTGCATTATCCAAAGGTAGATTTTGAATTCTTCTTGAGATGCCTTCTTCATCATTCTCATCTTCACTATCATCACAATATATCTCAATATTGTCAAATTTGAGTCCTTCATGATGTCCCTCATCTGTTAGTCCATCAATCTTTTTATCATCAAACACAACATGCACAGATTCCATGACAATGTTGGTTCTTAGATTGTAGACCCTATATGATTTTCCAGCAGAATAACCAACAAATATTCCTTCATCAGCCTTTGCATCAAACTTCCCTTTGTGATCAGATTGATTCCTTAAGATGTAACATTTGCAACCAAAGACATGCAGAAAGTGTAAAATTGGTTTTCTTCTCTTGAATAATTGATAGGGAGTCATGCCTTTTGCCTGATTGATTAGAGAAATATTCTGAGTGTAACATGAACAGTTAACAGCCTCAGCCCAAAAGTAAGTTGGGAGTTTTGACTCTTCAAGCATTGTCCTTGCAGCTTCAATTAGTGATCTGTTCTTCCTTTCCACCACACCATTTTGTTGTGGGGTCCTTGGAGCTGAGAACTCATGCATGATCCCATTTTCTTCACAGAACAACTTCATGGTTGAATTCTTGAACTCAGTTCCATTGTCACTCCTAATATTCCTTACTTTGAAATCAGGATGATTGTTGACTTGCTTGATATGATTGATAATGATTTCACTAGCTTCATCCTTTGATCCAAGAAAATAAACCCATGAAAACTTTGAGAAATCATCTACAATCACTAGGCAATATTTTTTCCTTGAAATTGACAATACATTGACTGGTCCAAAAAGATCCATGTGTAGCAGTTGTAATGGTTCATCAATTGCAGATTCAAGCTTCTTACTGAATGATACTTTCTTTTACTTTCCTTTCTGACAAGCATCACACAGTCCATCCCTTGTGAATTCTACTAGAGGTATTCCTCTAACTAAGTCCTTTTTGACTAGATCATTTATTGTCTTGAAATTCAAATGGGACAGCTTCTTGTGCCATAGCCAACTTTCAACTGAGCTTGCTTTGCTGAGAAGACAAGTAATAGATTCTGCATCTGTAGAGTTGAAGTCAGCTAAGTACACATTCCCTTTTCTAACTCCAGTTAGAACCACTTTATTGTCCTTCTTACTTGTGACAATACAGGCTTCAGAATTGAAGGAAACAGTATTCCCTCTGTCACATAGTTGACTGATGCTCAATAAGTTGTGTTTGAGACCATCAACCAATGCAACTTCATCAATGATGACATTTTCTTTTGAAATCAAACCATATCCCATAGTGAATCCTTTGCTGTCATCTCCAAAGGTTATGTTAGGGCCAACTCTCTCCTTAAACTCTGTGAGCAGGGTGAAATCTCCTGTCATGTGTCTTGAACAACCACTGTCCAAGTACCATAGATTCCTTCTTTTTCCCTGCACACAACAAAATCAATCAAGTTAATTTTGGTACCCAAGTTTCCTTGGGTCCAGCCTTGTTAGTCTTTTTCCTAGACTTCATTCCTCCTGCATCTTTTGACTTAGGTAACTTTGGGTCAACCTTGATCTCAGATGTGGTTGGTTGAAGTGTAGGGTTAGTCACAGAATCATTTAGCACATTTGATTGAATTTGATAAGGCATAGATTGTGCAAACATGTTATTCCACATAGGCATATTGTATGGCATTTGAGGCATACTAAATGTAGTAAAATAAGGATTATTAATATATGGCATGTTTGCAAAATGTGCATGGGGATTCTGATGAGACATAACAGGCATAGCATGCAGAGGTGACATAGACATGTTAGGCATGGAGGGATTTGAAGGCATGTGAGCATTTTTAACAGATTTGCAATTATCAGATAGGTGATTAACACTTTTACAATGCACACAGCTTTTTCTAGGAGCATACCTATCAGGTGTGTAATTGTTATGTTTATTAATCCCTACCTTCCCATTTCTTTTAGATTTTCTTTTAGTTTCCTTTTTATCCTCAACCAACTTAAGCCTATTTTTCAGCTGATCTAAAGTCATGTGTCCTATATTCACCTTACTGGCATCTTTGGATGTGCTAGCTCCTTCTTTGACAAAGTTCTTGAAAGTTGAATCATCTTTCTTATTGAGATTTTTATTTTTAAAATTACTTGCCTGTTTTAATTGATGAGCCTTCAACGAATGCTCTTTTTCTTCCTTCAACGGATAACTTTCATCATCCGTTGATTCCACATCCGTTGACAATCCATCAATTAATTCTAACTCCTTTTTGTTTTTCTTCCAGGCATCCTCACAGAATGATTCAATTCCCTGAACCTTGGCAATCTGAACACTAACATCCCTAGATGTTTTCCAGGCCTTGATTACCTCTTGCTCACTTTCTAACTGTTTAGAAAGAATTTCTACTTTCTTAACAGCTTCTCCTAGTTCACTCTCAACAGTCAAGCATCTAAGTTTAATCTTTTCAAGCTCAATTACCTGATCTTTTAACACAGCATTCATATCACTTAAAAACACATTATTCTCTTTGATCCTAGTGTTTTCTTTAGCTAGTGATTTAAGGGAAACTCGCAAATGATATAATTCATTGGACATATCATTTATGGCTTCATTGCATTCATTTTTAGAAAGCTGAGAGAGATCAGTAGTAATTACCTGGTTGCTTGATGAACTAGTTTCATTTTCATCAGAATTAGCCATCAGGGCTAGGTTGACATATTCCATATCATCATCTTCATTGACTCCATCTGCTGCCCAATCATCTTGAGTGAGAAAAGCTCTTTCCTTTTGTTTGAGCAAATCAAAATACTTCTTTTTGTAATCAACTTGCTCAAATTTCTTCTTATCAGAGGTTAGCTTCCTACACTCACTTGCAAAGTGTCCACTAATGCCACAGTTATAACATTTGAACTTAGATTTGTCCACCATGTTTTTGTTTGGCTTAGTGAATTTTGTATTTTTCCTGAACTTCATCTTTGCAAACCTCCTGGACAGAAAAGCCAGATGTTCATCAACATCATCAGAGTCATCCTGACTGGAATTGTTTTCATCCTCAGCTACTTGCTCTTTAACCTTGCTTGATTCTGATTTGCTTGTGCCAATTTTGAGACTTGGCATTGTCTTCTCCTCATTCCTGGCTCCAACCTTCTCACTGTCAGCTACAAGTGCAACTGATCCTCCTTTTCTCTTTCCCTTTTCCAACAGCTCATCTTGCTCCATCTCAAGTTCATATATCTTCAAAATTCCATATAATCTTTCAAGTGTGAAGTCCTTATAATCTTGAGAATTTCTTAGAGAAACAGTCATAGGCTTCCATTCCATTGGTAGAGACCTTAGAAATTTTAAATTGGAGTCCTTGACTTGGTACATCCTGCCATACAGCTTCAATCCATTCAACAGTTTCTGAAATCTGTTGAAGGTATCATTCAATGATTCTCCTTCTTCAAAATGAAAATATTCATACTGTTGAATGAGAAGCTGCATTTTGTTTTCTCTAACTTGCTCAGTGCCTTCACAGATAAGCTGCACAGTATCCCAAATTTCCTTAGCAGTTTGGCTGTTAATGACATTGTCAAACATATCTTGATCTAGGCCATTAAACAGAATGTTCATGGCTTTCTTGTCCTTGTGAACCTCTTCAATATCTTCAACAGTCCATTCTGCTTTTGGCTTGGGAATAGACTGTCCAACAGTAACTGTTGCAGTAGCAGCTGTGGCCACCTTGTGAGGGATGTGAGGACCATTTTCAATGCAGTTGATGTAGCTTTCATCTTGAGAGAGAAGATGTAAATGCATCTTCACTTTCCAGTGATGATAGTTATCTCTTTCCAAGATTGGAATCTTTACACCAATATCCTTCTTACTCATGATGTTAGCAGAATAGATCTTTAAACTCTTTGTATGTTAAGAGCTTGCTCTGATACCAATTGTTATTCCCGGTGGACTAACAATGAGATTTACAGAAGGGGGGTTGAATGTAAATCTCAAAACTTTTTCAAGTTTTGAGTAGTTTCTAAGGCTAAGTGTTTTAGTGAGCAGATGTGTGTGAATGGCTTGAAGCTAATACAGACAGATATATATATATATTCAAACACAAATGTAGAGAACACAAAGAACTTAAAAACTTTTCTGGTGGATTTGTTGTTCCACCAGAGATGTGTTATTTCAGAAAATCTGTGATTTCAAAGAATTAAATCACAGCTGCTTCCTAGTACAAACTAGATAATTTTCTCTCTGGATTTTTCTAAACAACTCTGGAAAATTCACATCTAATTACTAGCTGCTACTTGGTTTATATATCACCAAGTTTATAAGTGAATACAAAACTGTAAAATACAATTAAAAAGGCTCTTCACATGTTTCTTCTTCATTTCTCTATCCAATGCAATTTAGGCTTAGCTGTTAATCTTTGAATACTTCCTTGTTTGCACCAGAATGGAAATGCTGCATTTTCTTGATTCCTCCTAGAGGCTTCCACATTCCAGTTTGTCTCTGTCAACCCATGTGCCTCTGTCAGCTTATGAATTGTCACTATCAACTGCTAATGAACTAAGCATCCGTTGAAGCTTTCATCCGTTGATGCCTTATCCGTTGAGGCTTTATCCGTTGATGCATTAGCAGTTGAAGTCTTTATCCGTTGAAGCACTTATCCGTTGATGGATATTATTCGTTGAAGCTTTAGAGACATCTGTTGAAGCTTTGTTTCATATCCGTTGAAGGTCTTCAATATCAGTTGATACTTCTTCACTTATACAAAATAACAAGGCATGGAATATTTACAATTAGCCCTCCTATTTGCATATCCACTAGTAGTCAACATGACTGATAATTTCCTACAACATCTAAGAATTACAACTTGAATCCAGAGAATGAAATGTGCTACAATACTAAACTTATTGCTAAGTAAAGCTACTCCTTCAACGAATAGCCAAGATGGTCTTATCCGTTGAGGTTACAAACACTAGATTTCTACTTAAGTGTTTTGTTTAACTTATCATCAAACTAATACACATATTCCTAACAAGTAAAAATAAGGAAGTTAGCAAAGCAGATGCAAGGGATGCTAGAAGGAGAAGCAATTAAACCCAGTGTATCCTAGGATGTGCACCGGTACTAATTGTTAATAAGAAAATAGAAGTATGAGATTATGCGTCGACTAAAGAAAGCTCAAGAAGTTTACTATTAAGAGTAAGTATCTGTTACCTCGAATTACTGATTTGTTTGATCAAACAGAAGAAGCAAAGTATTTTCTAAAATTGATTTCAGATTTGGGCGTTACCAATTGGAGATTGAACCTATGGACATATCAAGGATAATTTTCATAACCAAGTACTGCTGCTATAAAGTTCTAGTGATGTCATTTAAATTAACCGATATACCAATAATATTTAAACTTGATGGACAGAATTTTTAAGGAATTTCTGGATGAGTTGTAATTGGGTTACTTAAAGTCAAAGGAGGACCATGCGAAGCATCTAATGACAATTGGGGTGATGGAGAAGAAAGAAGTTGTATGCAAAGTTTACAAGGTGAAAGTTTTGATGGTAGAAAGCATAAATAATTAGTGAGAAGGAGACCAAAGGAGATCCAGTAGAAATTAAAGTTACTATGAATAAAGGAAGGCCGAAAGCACTAACCAAAGTAAGAAGTTTTACCCTAAACGGTTATTATTGAAAATTGTGCAGGATTTCTTGAAAGTTGCAACACCTTTGGCGAAGCTAACCAGGAAAAGCAAGAAGTTTATATGAAATGGAGAAGGGTGAAGAAAGTTTTGCAGAGTCAAATGAAAGAATGGTTACGTCACCTGCTTTACCACTTTGAAAGTATCAAGGAGATTTTGTAGTTTATAGTGATGCTTCTCATAAGGGAATAAGATGTGTGTTGATGCAGCACAATAAAGTTATTGTATATACATCCAGACAACCAAAACCTTATGAGCAGAAGTATCCTACTCATAATTGGGACTAGCAGTAATAACATTTTGTTTGAAAGATTGGGAAACATGATATGCATGGAGAAAATTATAAGATCTATATGGACCATAAGAGTTTGAAGTATGTACTCACGAGGAAAAGTAAATATAGAGGCAGGCGATAAGAAAAAGGTAAGAACGAACATAGAAACAGTACCGGAACAATTATCTATGGAATTTTAGAAGTTGGAGTTGGAAGTCAGATATATAATCCCAAGGAAACAAGGATGGGTAGTATGACCTTTCAGTCAGAAATTGTTGAGAAAAGATAAGGAGGGTCAAGGGAAGATAATGGATTATGATGTTAACGGTTAGTAA
This sequence comes from Apium graveolens, assembly GCF_009905375.1. Taxonomy (NCBI): domain Eukaryota; kingdom Viridiplantae; phylum Streptophyta; class Magnoliopsida; order Apiales; family Apiaceae; genus Apium; species Apium graveolens. The sequence goes on from NC_133652.1 coordinate 34,506,783, forward strand.
GAGGAAGATTATGCACCCAGAAGAACGATCACGATATTCCTAAGTTTTCTTCCAGCATATGGATGTTACAGGTAAAAGGATTAAGAAATGAGATCCCACAGGGAATTCACAGTATAAAGTATTTAATTTATTGAAGAAATGCGAAGATATACGGAATTTTAAAGAAAAATAGTGATAACCAGGTATAAAAAGGAAATTCCATAATGGATCAGGAGGTGTTAGACATATTAAATAAGTAAGGCAAGTATTGGAGGCCTGGTGGACAAGGCAGACCAAGGTAGTTTTACAAGAAGAGAATCGTAAAGTGTACCCGTAATGTTGATGGAGAAAAGGAATGAAATTATAAGACTATGTATTGATTATCGGGAGTATAACAAAATAACGAATAAGAATAAGTGACCCCTATAAAGAATTGATTACTTATGAGACCTAATCTAAGAAGTGTGTTATGTCTCGAGGATTAACTTAAGATCCGATCGGATGACATATCAGAGATTACGATTAAAATGAATTATGAGCATTGCAAGCTCTGATGATATCATGTGAAGTAACAAGTGTATCAGTTGACTATAAGGAATTAAGGAACATGATGTATAAGGAGTACTTGGATAAGCGAATTGTATTTATTGATAACATCCTCAACTATTCAAAGAGTAAGAAAGTCTGTGTGGAATGCCCAAGGATTTTTCCTCCAAAGATTAGAAGGAAAGCAACTATACGTTGAGTTTTCAAGTATGAAATTATGACCGAGGTTAACAAAAGATCCTGATTAATCCATTATCAACTACCTAAGCAAAGCCGTATGGTAACAGATGCCTTGTGCATAAAGAAAGGATTGAACGTAAACGATTTGGAAAGAGTGGAATGGGAAGTTTAAATACCTAAAGGTGATAATGAATGAATATATGAGATTACTTTTCAGCCTTAACTGATAGAAACGAATAGGAGATATTTAATTGTTTGAAAACTAAGTTGAAAATGAGCACCGCCTATCATCCTTAAATGAAGGGTCAAAGTGAGGAAGCGATTCAGGAAAAATAAGATATGTTGAGAGGTTGAGTTTTAAGGAAAACTGGGATGATCATTTATCATCGATGTAAGCTTTAGAATGTCACTTTACCAAGTCTTATGTAGACACAAGTATAAATCCCCACTTTATTAAGATAAATTGGGAGAAAAGAAGTTGTCGAATTCTAAGTTAATCCAGCACACCAAGGGCATAACGGTATTGATTGAAGCAGCTCAGAGTAGACAAAGAAAGAAACGGAATTATATCGAGGGAGAGTATGAATATAGAAATAGGACCATTAGTGTTAGTAAAAGTTTCACCTTGAAAGAGGTTGGACAGGTCTGAATAGAGGGGACAAGCTGAGTCCTAAAATTAGTAAACCATTCAAGGTATTGATAAATATAGGTAAAGTTGTTCATGAGTTGATGTGACCATCACAACAGTGTGTACACATAATGTGTTTTGCTTGTCAATGTTAAAGCGATAAGTATCTGATTTGAATTAAGCGATTGGTTAGGAGCCAATGGGCTCTTGTCTAAGTTTATTCTGCATATAGTGATCGATCCAAATTCTTGATCGTTAAAGGCGAATTCTTGGAAATGAGAATATATCCATAGTAAATACGTTTGAAACCCTCGAGTAGAAGAGTCTACTTGGGAACTAGAGTCAGATATGCTTGACAAATATCCTTACTTGTTAGTTAGACCAGATTCTGAGGACAAAATCTTTTTAAGGGGGGAAGGATATAACGACTCGTGTATTTTTGAATTATTCAAATATGTGATTATAGAAATTATTAAATAAATAAAATATGTGTATTGGTTTTGACCGCTATGTGTTGTTTGATTTTTATCTATGTGTGATTTATGGTGTACCGGGTTGTTTGCGTGATTAATTATGGAGTCGTATTGAATTATTTTCAATTTCAAAAGTGGATTTAGTGCAAATTTAATTGCATAAATATTTGGAATGTCTTTAAAATTATTTTTATGGTTCTATAATTACAATAATTATTTTTGGGATTTTATAAAATTTAGAAATCAATATTTCATCAATTATTTAACCCTGTATTATTTTCTGATTACATTTATTTGTAAAATCTGTATTTAATTCCATAATACTTCAAAAACTTTGAAACTCATATTTATTAAGTTTGAATTATTCCGAGAATTTTAAAATTATTTTGGAAATTTTTGGGATTAATTTTACCCGCACATTTATTCGTTTAATTGATAAAAGCGGGTATAAAGTGTGTTTTAAAAATTGTTTTAAAATTTTGAAAGTTACATTTTTATTTACTTCAGGATATTTATAACATTTTGAGACTATTTTCGTGATTTTATAAATGTGTTTTATGCGCAACTTGGTTCGTTAAAAATCCAAAATACGATGCAAAACCGGGCATATAATTAAATTAGTGACACGTATTAATCTTTTGGCAGTCAGTTGGATACGTGTCACCTACCCGTTTAATCCTGTTTTTCTCAATCAAAAACACACACCAGGACATTCAATCTCTCGAGCCCTGTCTCTCTCATTTCTCCGATCTCCCACTCTATGTTCTCTCTCAATTATCTCTACTCCCTTCTGAAAGGAATATGTCCTAAGTCCAATCATGTATTAGGATTTAGGAATAACTTTTATGTAATCTGTTTTGATTTCATTGATATTAATAAAGACTTGTTTTGTTTTTATTACGGGCTTTATCTATTTAAGTGTTTAAATAAGATATACCATAGTTTAGAGTAAAGCTTTTTATGGATTATGATGAGATCATAATAGTGAGACCTAAAAAGATGATAACTCTAAACTTAAATAGTTCCTGGTCATAGGATTACTAACTGGTAATTAATAATCCGCAAAGATCGGTACATACTATGCTTGCTTCATTATGAAGGATGTCTGTTCTCATAGACATTTGTGTGGTGACACTATAGCTAGTATGTAGGTGCTTATTATAGAATAAGTTCACTGAACATGACTCGCACAGCTGAACAATTGATGGAGTTCACTCACGTGTCAGCAGTTGTTCACATAGTGATAGTTGTACAAGTATCCTTAGACTTGAGGTCATCATAGTCATCTTGTGTACACTGAACTATGCTTTGGTTTAGTTCTTAGTATCCAGGGACAATTATTAGGGCTCTTCTGGGTATAGAAATTTGTACACGAAGATAGTATATGATCAATAAAGGATCTACCCCTTCCAGTGAAGGAAGCGAATGTTCAAGGCTGATCCACTTATGCTAGTTCAGGAATCTCTGGCCAGAGTAAATGAAATTAGAAAGGAGTTTCTAATCTGCATAGAACTACGCATAGTAAATGGTAAGCAAGTGATTAAATTAGATAGGCTTGACACGAGATCCATGCCTTGTATTTAATCGGAACATTGTAGGGTAGAAGGAATTTATTGTACGGTAACTATTCACTGAATAGGTTCTTGGTATTCTAAGCAGTGAATTCATATTATCCGGATAGTCGCGATATGCTGAGAAGTATCCCTCACGATGTAGAATAAATGTGATTAATTAATTAATCATATTTAATAAATTAGAGAATTTATATAAATAATGATAAAATAGTTTTATTATTATTTATTTCTACTACCGGCTTAATATTGAACCTACAGGGTCACATCATAAAAAGAGAATGATTTAATGGTGGAGGAATTAATTAATAATGGCTGATAATTATTTATTTATGAAATAAATAATTAATTGGAAAATTTAATAATTGATTAAATGAGATTTAATTGATTATAAATTAATTAAGAAAAGTTCTTAATATTATTAATTAAAGGATTTAATTTTTGGAAATTAAATCAAGAGAGAGAATTATTTCTAAAGTGTTTAGAAAAAGGATTAATAATTAAAAGGTGTTTTAATTATTAATAAGAATAATAAATGGGATAATAATAATAATATTTATGGGAAAATTTCAGCTGAAAATTTTGCCTATAAATACACTATTATAGACCCTAATTTTATTCTAACCCGAAAACCCAAAAAAATTTGGAAAACCCAATTCTCTCTACCTCCTTCCTCCTCCTTAACATCGTTTTCTTGGTGGATACCGGTGGAGTGCTTCAAACTTGAGGAGCAACTGCTAAGGATCTCTGATCGTTGTCTCCAAATTATTTTTAAAGGTTAGATTCGATCCCTCGAATTTTTATTCATGATCTGTATGCTTTTATTTGGATTTTATATGTGTAAAAGTGTTTTGCCATGCCCCGCTGCGTTAAAAATCCAACAATGGTATCAGAGCATAGGTTGTATGCATATATATCTGTGGTAAAAATTTCAGAATTTTATGTGCTTGTGTGAATTAATTATATTTTTTACAAGTTATATCATGGATTAATTTTGTTTGATGAGAAATCGTTTCTCGGAATAATTTTGAATGTTGATCTAGGTTCTACAAGTGTTGTAGATCGTTTGGGTATTTTTTTCATAATTTTAGGATGTACAGATTTTTTATTATGAATTTTTGAAGTTGTTCCAATTAAAATTCGTAATTAAATAAATCTTATATATATATATGAATTGTATATATTATACTTCTGCTGCTGTTCTACATCTGTGTGTTTGTCTGCTGTTGAAACTGTGATGCACGGAAAAAGGTACAGAGATTGACAGGCACAACAACCGAGAAAAGGCGGCGGCGGCTGCTGAAAAAAAAATAGGGGTGTAACGCTTTCCGGGAATGCGTTACACACCTGTGGCGCATTCACGGAATGCGTTACACCCTTTAATGGCTTAAAAGGGGTGTAACGCATTACCGGAATGCGTTACAGGGCTTGTAACGCGTTCCTGTAATGCGTTACAACCTGTCTGTTGACATTAAATTTGATTTTCTGGGAGTTTCGTAACTCCGTTTTAGGCGTGCAATATACTGTTGGATTCGTTTTTCCGAGTCGGATCTAATGGAGTGATCAATTTTAGTTTATATAAAAGTTTTGAACTGTTTATATTTCCATGAAGTGTTTTAAAGATGTTTTTTGACTGTTTTAATTGCTTTTAAATGCTTCATGTGATACATAGAGATGTATAATGCTTAGACTAATGTGCTAGATGATGTAACATACCTACCTTGATGTTTATTCATGTTGATATATGTTATATATGCTTAGTTTATCATGCGATGATAGATTTAGGTGAACTTAAATAAACATAAGGCGTTTGTTAGACAACCTAGTATAGTGAAATTGTTTCATAACCTTAATAATAATATTATGAATACAATCATGAGATTCTTGTGTTTATGAAACACGTAATTGAATATGAATTTTCGATATGAGAGAAAGGATGATTCTGTCAACAACAGATTTCTATCTGTAAGAAAGGGTTATTAAGTGACGTTTCTTGACAATGCTCCACCCGATCTGGGAATCATCTGATTATTGATTATTGATTTGAAATATTTAATTTAAAAGGAAGAATCTCTTTATAATATGATTATGATTGTAACGTAATGTAATCCCTCTAAAATTAAATAATATCAAGTAGTAATTGGCCAATGACACAACGGGCTTGTGTCGGTCATAGCCTTCCAACATGGTAGAAAGTAGTTCTTATTTTTGAATCATTGTCGTTTCGTGCCACAGCCGAGGGCTTTGATTTCGAAATAAGAAATACTTGTCTATTACATAGAGATGTGTACATTGAATAAGAATCTAAAGGTCGTTACGTGCCACAGCCGTGGGCCTTTGGGGACTGATTCAATTGTACGGAATATTGGGTTAGACTTGACTTAGAATATTGAGTTTGTCGTGCCACATCCGTGACTCAATTATTCAAGAGGCTAAAGTTTGATTAGGGAATAACATAAGATGTAATTGACAAGAGTTGTCTGCCTATTGAACATTACATGGCGTTTCGTGCCACAGCCGGGGTTGTGTAATGGAATGTAGGATCCCTATTCCCACTAGCATTATGAATGCTTAATTTTTCACGTAGGGGGTTGAATAAATTAGGAAAACTAGTGGGAGCCACTTATGAATAAAGACCCGATTCATATAGTGTTTTAAAATGAAATCGAATATTTGCTAAGTGTTGTTATGTGTTTATCATTTACAGATTTACTTTTTACGCTATGTCTTCTGCACTATCACTCAGGAGCATACTAGATGCTCACAAATTGACTGGTCCTAATTATGCTGACTGGCTTCGAAACTTGAGAATTGTTCTCAGGATTGAGAAGTTGGAATACGTGATTGACTCACCTAAGCCTACTGAACCTGCTAATGATGCACATAATGATGAACATGTTGTGTATCGTAAGTGGATAGATGATGCAAATGTTGCTCAATGCATCATGCTAGCTTCCATGAACATTGAGCTACAGAAGCAACATGAGCATATGGATGCTCACACTATCCTCGTGCATCTACAAGAGTTGTATGATGTGGCAGGGAGGACAACTCGATATGAGATATCGAAGGAGTTGTTCGGTTGTAGGATGTCTGAGGGATCATCTGTGAATGACCATGTACTTAAGATGATCAATTTGATTGAACGTCTTGAACAACTTGGTTTTGCCATGGATGGGGAGCTGAGCCAAGACTTGGTCTTGCAATCGCTTCCGAGTTCGTTCTCACAGTTTGTTGTGAACTTTCACATGAATAAGTTGGATGTCAGCCTGCCTGAACTCCATAACATGTTGAAGACTGCGGAATCGAATTTCCCCCCTAAGAAGAGTTTTGTTCTTCTAATTGGTGAAGGTTCCAATCCTAAGAAAAGGAAGAGGAACTCTTCCAAGAAGAAGAAAGTAGGTGAGAAAACGCCGGTTCCACCAAAAGCTGAAGACCCCAAGAGCAAAGTTGTTTGCTTTTATTGTAACAAGGTGGGGCACTGGAAGAGGAACTGCAAGGTTTACCTTGCAGAAATGAAGAAGAAGAAGGGTAGTGAGACTACTGCTTCTGATTCAGGTATGTTCATGAAAGAAGTGAATATGTCATTAAATCAAATTTCTACTTGGGTATTAGATACCGCCTGTAGTTCTCAAATCTGCAATTTGTTGCAGGGACCAAGGAGAAGTAGGACTCTTGAGGAAGGGGAGGTGATTCTACTGATGAAAATGGAGCAAGATTTGCTGCTGTAGATGTAGAATCATTTCATTTACATAGGCCTACGGGCAAGACTATTATTTTTAAAATAATTGTTATTTTGTTCCCTCGATTGTGAGGAATATTATTCCCATGTTAGACTTGGCTGGATTTTCATTTATTATTGAGAATAATGAATGTTCTACTCTTAGAGATAATATTCTTTATGGACGTGGTGCTTCAAATAATGGTCTGTATATATGTGACATAATTTACTTCAGATTGAACAAACTAATAAAAGAAAAGGGATGATGAAAATCTCACTTCATTATGGCACTGCAGTCTCCATTTAGTAGACATGGAGAGAGGGCTGCAGATTTGCTAGGAATGGTACACACAGTTGTATGTGGACCAATGTCTACGCAAGCCATGGGTGGATTTTCATACTTCATTACTTTCATAGATGATAGATCTAGATTCAGATATGTGTTTGATGAAACACAAGTCTGAAGCCTTTGAAAAGTTCAAAGAGTATAAGTATGAAGTGGAGAAATAAACCAAACATAGTATTATAATTCTTTGATTAGATCGAGGTGGTGAATACTATAATGGAGTGTTTCTAGATTATCTCAAAGTAAATGGTATAGTCTCCCAGTGGACTCCTCCAGATTGGTATCTGAAAGGAGAAATCGAACTTTGTTAGACATAGTTCGGTCCATGATGAGCTATACAAATCTTCCAGTATTCTAATGGGGTTATGCATTGGAAACCTCAGCATATTTACTGAATAAGGTGCTTTCCAAATCTGTTCCTCAAACTTCGTATGAGATATGGAAAGAAAGGAAACCGAGTCTTAAACACGTTAAGATTTGGGGATGTCCAGCTTATGTCAAGTAAGTTGACCCAGATAAGCTGGAATATCGATTCGTAAAATATAGTTTTGTGGGATATCCTAAAGAGACTTTAGGGTATTACTATTACACTGATCATCGGGTGTTTGTCTCCAGACATGCTACCTTCTTGGAAAAGGAGTTTATCCTTGAAGGAAACAGTGGGAGCAAAATTGAACTTGATGAAGTTCAAGAAGCATAAACTACTACGGATCAAGTGGAAACACTTGTTCTGACTGAACAACCTTTTGTGGAACAGCCCATTCATAGGTCAGGGAGAGTGTCTCGCCAACCTGAGAGGAAATATGGCCTTGTCATTGAGAATGACAATGATTTGTCGATCATTGATGATGACGACCCTGTGACCAATAATGAGGCTATGAGTAGTGTTGACTCAGAGAAATGGCATAGTGTCATGAAATCCGGAATGGAATCTATGTATACGGTATACAAAAGAATGATTAGAGCAAATGGCCAGGTGGAGACCTTTAAGGCCAGGCTTATGGCAAAAGGATTCAAATAAAGGCAATGGATTGACTTTGATGAAACCTTTTACCTGTAGCCCTGTTAAAATTAGTTCGGATTTTGCTTGTGAATGCTGCTTACTACGACTATGAAATCTGGCAGATGGCCAGATGGTTTTCTTTCCAAGGGAAATTAAAACCTAGTGTGTAAGCTACTGCGAACCATATGTGGTTTAAAGCAAGCTTCTCGAAAGATGGAACATTCATTTTGATGAGACTGTAAGTCATATGTCATAGCCTATTTGTATATTCGAGGATTCAACTCAACTCAAATAAGAATGTAATAAGTAAATAGTGGATCTACCGTCAGAGAGATCTCGCAAAGTAACATCTGTCAGAGGATTCAGAAACAAGGTTCATCTACAGACTTGAGGACTTAATTCACTGGAAGAAGTTCGAGAAATTGATCAAGCCTCAGTGATGCAAATCAAGATTGTGGATTTAATCAAGTGACAGAGATCTCGTCAGAGTATCATTAATTACAAGGATTTAATCTGAAGAAAATCAAAGTGTCAAAGTCAAGACATGAAGAAACGTCACGGAAGTTAGTCACTCATGAACCAGACAGTACATCGAGTGTCAACATTGAAGTGGTGGAATTGATTCATAATTGACAGTGATTTTCAGAAGATTTTCAGAAGAATGGTTGCTGCTCAAGATTAGTATTAATTCTCTATTAATTAATTAAGTCATATAATTTAATTAAGAAAATAAATTATATCTGCAAAGATTAATTTATTGATTAATTGAATTAATTGATTAATTAATTCTGAATTAATATTAAGGTTTTTCAGAATTTTAATTGGATTAAAATCTGCATTAAATCAGCAAGACAATTGAAAATGAACTAGCATGACAATCAGGATTGTCATACCGATTGTCATGCCAGGCCATTTTCAATAGTCTCACCGAAAGTTACACTGGGAGGAGATTGTCTTGCTAGTTCATTCTGATAGTCTTGCTAGTTCATTTGATTGTCATACCGAAAGTCTTGCTAGCTGTTGAGATTGTCTTGCTAGTTCAAAGGATAGTCTCACCGAAAGTCCTACCAGCTATGGGATTGTCATTCCAGTTCATTCCATTCTGTTGATTGATTAAAAAGACAGAAGCAGCCATTCAAGAAAAAAACAATTCAACAGAAAAGAAGTCAAGAACATACAGAGAGAAAAAGCAGCCTAATATTTCATCTTATCTGCTAATTCAAGATCACAATTTCTAGTTTGTAATGTTAAATCCAATCAACTAGAAATCATTCTCTTGTTCTTGTGTAACAATCTAGCGGATCAAAATCCCTAGAACTTAATCTCAAATTGCGTTTAGCATTTGATCTTTTAATTGCAAAAATAGAAAAAGTTCATGTCGAATTTATTCTAGATTTATGATAATTAATTTGAGATTAATTCCTTGTAATCGATACAGTTGTTGTAACACCTTTCAAGTTTAATAATATTTTTATTTAACTTGAATTTTGTTTCACATTTTTTATTCTGCATTTAATTCGATTATTCGGTACTGTTTGTATTCAACCCCCCTTCTACAAACACATTGGGTTCTAACAATTGGTATCAGAGCCTTCTGATTAACGAACAAATCAAGATCCTAGACTTTTGTGATTTTTCAACTCCTTGAATTTTTATTCATTCAAAAATTCATAATGACTTCACAAAAAGTTGAAACCGTTAAAATTCCACAATTTGATAAAGAGAATTATATTATGTGGAAGAAGAAGATGCTCTTAGTTTTACAAGTGGCAAATCCCAAATATTCAAACTTGTTAAAGAAGGGGATAAGAACTCCGATGGTTATTGAACCAGAGGTAATAGTAGATGATGTTGTGATCACCAAAGCCAGAACCTATCCTAAAGATCCTGAGGATTTTTCTCCTGCTGAAAAAGATGAAGCCTCCTTGGATGCCAACCTTCAGTTAATTTTAATTGATTTCCTTGATCCCTTGATGAACAGACATGTGATGAACTGTAAAAATTCCAAACACATGTGGGAAACTATTGAGGTGATCAATGAAGGCACAGAGGAAGTTAGGGAGAACAAGTTGGAGATCCTAACCTCTGAGTATGAATATTTTAAATCAAATCCAGGAGAAGGAATTACTGAAGTGTTTGAGAGGTACAATGCGTTGATCAACAACCTGAACATAAATGGGAAATATTATTCAATCAGGGAGGTCAACAAAAAGTTCCTTTTAACACTGCCAACTCATCTTGAACATAGAATCACTGCCATTAGAGAAGCTAGAGATCTGAGTGAGATTTCTTTGGACAGGCTCTATGGAGTGTTAAAAACCTATGAGTTGGAGCAGATTCAACAGAAGGAAGTCTACGGGAAGGATAGAATGGTCAGCACATCTACTGCACTTGTAGCTGAAGGTCAACAACAACAGCAATCTCAACAATTGGAGAGAATGGTACAGTGTTCCAAGGCTGAGGAAAATATGTTAGTAGCAGAATATGATCCTCCTACTACAAATCAATCAAGTGATGATTTTTATTCCTTGGAAGAGCTGGAGCAATTGGAAGACGAGTCAATGGCCCAAATTGTCAAGAGATTCTCCCATATCAGATTCAAGAGGAATCCCAAGCTTAAGTACAAGTCCAACAACAACAAATTCCAGAAAGGTGGATCTTCATCCTCTAACACCAGCAGTGGTGGATACAAAACAGGGATGGTTGATCGGAGCACCATTAGATGCTATAACTGCAATGAGTTGGGACACTTTGCCACAGAATGTAGGAAGCCAAAGCAAGTAAGAAAGAACTCTGAAAGGGCTTATCTAGCAAAGGGAAGAAGCTGGGATGATACTGACAGTGAAGATGAAGATGAGGGAAATCTTGCTCTTATGGCTATTGATGGAAAAGCTTCATCGTCAAGAATAGAGGTAAAACTTTCTGATGCTGAAATGGTTTATCATCTAAGAGGTAACTTAGATTGTGCACGTCGTGATAATGAACTGTTAAGTTTACAGATCACAGACCTTGAGAAAGTGGTCAATGAATTAAGACTTGTGCACATTAATCAAGACAAATTAAAAGAACAAGTATCTTTTCTAGAGAATAGAGTTGACTGTTATAGAAAACTCGAAACTATTCTCAAAGACAAGATCACCGGTCTTGAGACTAAGGTTAGAGCCTACTTCAATTCTTGTTCGAAGGCTAAAGAGTTCTACAGTAAGCAATCTGTTAATCAAACATCTGGAATAGGTTATGATTATAATGTTGCTATTGGAGAATTAGGCATAAACTCCCCTCCTCGTGTCTGTGCTAAAGGGAGGGAAGTACCACATGTGCTTAAGGGTGTTGATGAACCCCTCTATAAACCATCAATTGCTGAACCATTTGATGCGATCTCTTCTGTTATTCAGGAAGAAATACGTGCTGAAGATCATGCTAATGAGAAGGTTGTTTCCAAGTCAAGTGTGTCGAAAGTTCCATTCAAAGTTGTGAAAGCAACTGAGACTAACTCAGACACATATTAGTTGGATAACAAAAATGCCATGTCTGCCATGCATAAATTGCCTACTATTAATCACTCTCATAAAGTATGTGGTGTTTCTAATTGCATGTCTTGTGTTTTTAATATGATGTATGCTTATTTTAATGGTAAGCATATTTCTAATGATAAGACTACTCCTCGTCAGCATGTGAATAACAAGAAGCATGAAAGGTCTAAGACTGCTAGTCCTTTTAAGGCTAGAAAGGAGACATTTATGCCTAAGCTTAAACAGAAATTTGTTAAGGCTGTTTACAAGGTCAAATGTTCAGTCATTAAGAAAGTTGAGGCAATTAAAATTAAAAATGTTGTTTTGCCTGACAAAGGACAGTTCTACAAGTATGCCGGGCCCAACCAAGTTTGGGTTCCGAATAAGGTCTAATCCATTTGTAGTGCAGGGCATTAAACATGTGTAACCGGTAGTGTGGATTCTTGATAGTGGATAATCAAGACATATGACCGGAGATAGAGCCCTGCTATCAAATGTGGATTGAGAAAGCTGGCCCCCTGGTTACCTTTCGAGATAACAGCAAAGGTTTATCTGAGGGATATGGTTGTTTGCAAGCTGGGAATGTTATCATTGAAAATTTTGTATAGTGTGCTAGGTTATTATCAGGAAGCATCATCTAACATATAGCACCAGTGACAAGACTTGAGAATATTACGACATATCAGGCACCTGCTGCACATTACACTTGGAATTGGACTCTAGTAAGATGTGTACAAGTGTACTCCTGGTTGGTGAGTCAAAAGAGGAAGTCAATGCACCACAGTTCATGGACTTTGCAGCTGCAGATCTATTGGACTATGCAATCTCTTCTTCACAATCTCACTTCAGGTTGGTATGAACTAGTGTACTACTCAAGAAATCGTCAAGAACATGGTATGGCACTCTAACTGAAGTTATTGTTTAATATGAACTAGTAGAGTCGTCATATTTTTAACTCTCTTATCTTTAGGCGCAATCAAATTGTTTTATATGTGCAGTGATATATTGATTATGCAACATAACAATTAGTATCTAAAGTACTTGACAAGTATCGGTCAATGATATGTTGTTAACATTATATTGCAGATATTTGTGAGCTTTTGACATGAATGAGAATTACTTAGACTTTACCCTAAGTGATCAATGTTTTATCAAAAACTCATTCATATTTAAAAACAAAATCAAACTTTTTTCTACATTAGTGATTTCTTATTTCATGTAAAATCTTTTGAAATCACTATTGTACATCATTACTCTCAAAAGATTAAATGTATAATTTTCATTCATTATGGATCTTAAGTACATTTTATCTCTCTATATTGCCATATATTCTGTGTTACAGGTTTAGTCTCCAATGACTTTCTTTCATTGACAGTCATGAGGTTGAAAACCCACAACGTCTATCCCAGACTGTAAAGACAAACACAAAAATAGAACCAACCAACACTCTCTTACCACTAAATGTAGTATGAATAAGCGTGAGGGAGATAGTGCCTTAGTGCACCACATAAGGAAGGTTCTGTAGTCAACCCAGTAGCTCTGTCTCCTACAAAGATGAGTAGTATTTAAACCGAGACAACTGCTAACCCCCATACATCTTCTCAAAAAGATGTAATGGCTGAAAAGGCACAAAAACAATTACTAGATTCATTCTCCCAACATGGTGTGTCTATTGAAATTTGCCTATCGGCCAAGGTATCCGATGTAGTGTCACCACTTCAAATATAAACAATTCTTGATGCACAAGGAAAGGTTACACACACAAAGGATGAGTTGACGGAAACAAGAGTTTCGACCATTTTAAGGTCAGATTCGATTGTTCAAGGTTCGTTAATGGACCAATTGCCTTTACAGGTGTTAGGAGAGGATACTGATCCAAAAGCCATATGTCAGTGGTCAGTGTCTACCTCCCCAGGCTTAAATCCCCTGGATGCATCTGCGGATAGTGGATCTGACATAGGCGCAGATCGGCAACTTGTTGACAATGATTCAGATATTACCTGATGAGTCACAAGGAAATGTCTTCACAGACATTAGAAGGGAACTTTGATCTTTATGCTAAATTCTTTGGATCATTGTTTACCTTCCCAAAATTCAAATCTGGAACCCTAAAAGGGAAACTAGCAACTTGTAAATTATGACTCAGATTCATCTGACGAGTTTAACAAGGATGGGGATTTGTGAACTCCCATTGCACCACCTGTGACCTCCTTAAGGATGGCTAAGGTGATTTTCCTTGCAGGTACAGCTGTATTATGGAGCTATGAGAGAAGAGTGATACACTTGTGAGAATGAGTGTAAACACGAGTGGAGAGAAGAGCGAAACTCATGTGAGGTACACTAAACAGAATCACACACTCACAGTGAGGAAGAAAGAGAAACACTTGTTATTTATTTTCCAACCAAGTGAAATATGAGAACTCCTTCAGACGACGGCATACATTCCTTCTTTAAGGGGGAGATAAAAGCTTAAGTAATAGTTTGGAGGATTCCTCAACTAAGGGGGAGAAATAGCAGGGAGGAAGAAAAAGATCCTACATGTACACTACACCACACCATTGTTGTTTGTAACTACGAATCCTATTGTACGGGAGAGGTGGTAAACATAAGGTGATTTTCTAGTAAGGGAAGAAGCTGTTTTCAAAAGGGGAGTACCATTGGCTTTTATCTGCGGATCCTATTGTACGGGAGAGGTGGTAAACGAAGGTGATCTTCTTTAATCAGTTGATTCTCATAGGGGGAGAAGCAAGACAAATATGCGCTTCTCAACAGGAAATGTGGTTGTACAAATGAAGATGAAACTACTTGAAGATATGTTCAGTCTAGAGGAACATCTATTTGGAATCTGGAAAATGTTAAATCTAGTCCAGAACTTTTCTACTATTTACTTTGCATTTCTTTTTATATCTTTTTCTTATTTGTTAGTTGAGTTATCCTCTAGGTATTTGTGTGTTATTGTCTAACAAACAAATAGGGGGAGATTGTAAGTCATATGTCATAGCCTATTTGTATATTCGAGGATTCAACTCAACTCAAATAAGAATGTAATAAGTAAATAGTGGATCTACCGTCAGAGAGATCTCGCAAAGTAACATCTGTCAGAGGATTCAGAAACAAGGTTCATCTACAGACTTGAGGACTTAATTCACTGGAAGAAGTTCGAGAAATTGATCAAGCCTCAGTGATGCAAATCAAGATTGTGGATTTAATCAAGTGACAGAGATCTCGTCAGAGTATCATTAATTACAAGGATTTAATCTGAAGAAAATCAAAGTGTCAAAGTCAAGACATGAAGAAACGTCACGGAAGTTAGTCACTCATGAACCAGACAGTACATCGAGTGTCAACATTGAAGTGGTGGAATTGATTCATAATTGACAGTGATTTTCAGAAGATTTTCAGAAGAATGGTTGCTGCTCAAGATTAGTATTAATTCTCTATTAATTAATTAAGTCATATAATTTAATTAAGAAAATAAATTATATCTGCAAAGATTAATTTATTGATTAATTGAATTAATTGATTAATTAATTCTGAATTAATATTAAGGTTTTTCAGAATTTTAATTGGATTAAAATCTGCATTAAATCAGCAAGACAATTGAAAATGAACTAGCATGACAATCAGGATTGTCATACCGATTGTCATGCCAAGCCATTTTCAATAGTCTCACCGAAAGTTACACTGGGAGGAGATTGTCTTGCTAGTTCATTCTGATAGTCTTGCTAGTTCATTTGATTGTCATACCGAAAGTCTTGCTAGCTGTTGAGATTGTCTTGCTAGTTCAAAGGATAGTCTCACCGAAAGTCCTACCAGCTATGGGATTGTCATTCCAGTTCATTCCATTCTGTTGATTGATTAAAAAGACAGAAGCAGCCATTCAAGAAAAAAACAATTCAACAGAAAAGAAGTCAAGAACATACAGAGAGAAAAAGCAGCCAAATATTTCATCTTATCTGCTAATTCAAGATCACAATTTCTAGTTTGTAATGTTAAATCCAATCAACTAGAAATCATTCTCTTGTTCTTGTGTAACAATCTAGCGGATCAAAATCCCTAGAACTTAATCTCAAATTACGTTTAGCATTTGATCTTTTAATTGCAAAAATAGAAAAAGTTCATGTCGAATTTATTCTAGATTTGTGATAATTAATTTGAGATTAATTCCTTGTAATCGATACAGTTGTTGTAACACCTTTCAAGTTTAATAATATTTTTATTTAACTTGAATTTTGTTTCACATTTTTTATTCCGCATTTAATTCGATTATTCGGTACTGTTTGTATTCAACCCCCTTCTACAAATACATTGGGATCTAACAGAGACAATCAAAGAGTTTGATTTTATCAAAAACGTAGATGAACCATGCGTCTACAAAAGGGTTAGTGGGAGCGCGGTAACATTTCTTGTATTGTATTGAATTAGAATTGACACACATAACAACATAGCAGACCCACTCACGAAGCTACTTTATGAAAGTCACTTTGATCGTCATAAAGACAAGATGGGTATTAGATACCAGAGTGATTGGCTTTAGTACAAGTGAGAGATTGAAAGGAATATGTCCTAAGTCCAATCATATATTAGGATTTAGGAATAACTTTTATGTAATCTGTTTTGATTTCATTGATATTAATAAAGACTTGTTTTGTTTTTATTACGGGCTTTATCTATTTAAGTGTTTAAATAAGATATACCATAGTTTAGAGTAAAGTTTTTTATGGATTATGATGAGATCATAATAGTGAGACCTAAAAAGATGATAACTCTAAACTTAAATAGTTCCTGGTCATAGGATTACTAACTGGTAATTAATAATCCGCAAAGATCGGTACATACTATGCTTGCTTCATTATGAAGGATGTCTGTTCTCATAGACATTTGTGTGGTAACACTATAGCTAGTATGTAGGTGCTTATTATAGAATAAGTTCACTGAACATGACTCGCACAGCTGAACAACTAATGGAGTTCACTCACGTGTCAGCAGTTGTTCACATAGTGATAGTTGTACAAGTATCCTTAGACTTGAGGTCATCATAGTCATCTTGTGTACACTGAACTATGCTTTGGTTTAGTTCTTAGTCTCCAGAGACAATTATTAGGGCTCTTCTGGGTATAGGAATTTGTACACGAAGATAGTGTATGACCAATAAAGGATCTACCCCTTCCAGTGAAGGAAGCGAATGTTCAAGGCTGATCCATTTATGCTAGTTCAGGAATCTCTGGCCAGAGTAAATGAAATTAGAAATGAGTTTCTAATTTGCATAGAACTACGCATAGTAAATGGTAAGCAAGTGATTAAATTAGATAGGCTTGACACGAGATCCATGCCTTGTATTTAATCAGAACATTGTAGGGTAGAAGGAGTTTATTGTACGGTAACTATTCACTGAATAGGTTCTTGGTATTCTAAGCAGTGAATTCATATTATCCGGATAGTCGCGATATGCTGAGAAGTATCCCTCACGATGTAGAATAAATGTGATTAATTAATTAATCATATTTAATAAATTAGAGAATTTATATAAATAATGATAAAATAGTTTTATTATTATTTATTTCTACTACCGGCTTAATATTGAACCTACAGGGTCACACCATAAAAAGAGAATGATTTAATGGTGGAGGAATTAATTAATAATGGCTGATAATTATTTATTTATGAAATAAATAATTAATTGAAAAATTTAATAATTGATTAAATGAGATTTAATTGATTATAAATTAATTAAGAAAAGTTCTTAATATTATTAATTAAAGGATTTAATTTTTGGAAATTAAATCAAGAGAGAGAATTATTTCTAAATTGTTTAGAAAAAGGATTAATAATTAAAAGGTGTTTTAATTATTAATAAGAATAATAAATGGGATAATAATAATAATATTTATGGGAAAATTTCAGCTGAAAATTTTGCCTATAAATACACTATTATAGACCCTAATTTTATTCTAACCCGAAAACCCAAAAAAGTTTGGAAAACCCAATTCTCTCCACCTCCTTCCTCCTCCTTAACATCGTTTTCTTGGTGGATACCGGTGGAGTGCTTCACACTTGAGGAGCAACTTCTAAGGATCTCTGATCGTTGTCTCCAAATTATTTTTAAAGGTTAGATTCGATCCCTCGAATTTTTATTCATGATCTGTATGCTTTTATTTGGATTTTATATGTGTAAAAGTGTTTTGCCATGCCCCGCTGCGTTAAAAATCCAACACCTTCCCCAAAGTCTCTCTTTCTCTCGTCTGGCCTCTCCCTGCCCGTCCGGTAATTCCTCCGCCCTGTGTTTTGTTTTTCGGCGAGAGTTCGCCGCCTTCTCCAGTTGCGTGTTTGAGCGCGTGTAGATGTGTGTGTATGGTGTGTGTAGTGTATGCGTGTGTGCGTGTGTTAAGTGTGTATCTGTATGTGCACCAGTGTGTGAGTGATGGGATGGTGTTGTTGGTACCGCCTGTGTGCTTACTGTTGCTGCCTTATTTCTTTCCGATTACTTTAATCTCTGTATTGTTTCGGTTTTTGTGATTATTAATCGAAACCGGTATTTTCTGCAGAGAATTCATTGAGTAATTTCGTGATATAATTATTCTTCGTGCATAATATTTATTTTATCGGTGAAATTATGTTGGAAACCCGAAACTAATCGGGTACCCGTAAATTTTGCCGCCGTCGACGATGAACTTCGGTGAGTCGACGGTGGACCGTGATGAATTAATTCTGAGTCCTATAATTATAAAACAATAATTAATATTTAATTCGTAGTGTTACTTTCGAATTGTAAATAGTCGGATATAATTATTAAGGTCTGAATTGGAATGCGAATAATAGTAATAATAAAGTAGTTGAATCGGTGATTGGGATTTGTGACGTGAATTTCGGTTATGGTATCGGCTGAAGTAATTATTGTATTGTTTGTTGTTGAATTGATGTCTTGATGTTTCGACGGGTAGTCCGATAAACAAAGGAGACGCTGCCCGATTTCTGGAAAATCAACTATGGAAATGCGGGAGCATATCCGATAATTATCGGGACGTCGAGTGAATATATATACTTATACTTTATACGAACTTGATTGTATGTTCTGGTGAAAGTTCTGTCCAAAACTCAGTAACCCTAATTTCAATGACGAGTATACGTATTTTTTGAAAATGAACACTGAACCGATTTCGAGAACGTGAACCCTAATTGTTGGTTGTGTTATTATAATATGAATGATTACGAGTCGGAATATGCTATCGTATAGGTAGGTGGTTAGCGAGGATATGTCAAGCATAACTGGGTATCTAACATAGAGTATTTCGACCCTGTAGGTTCTAGTCGGAAAACCGAAAGTGGACAATGGACTAAGGATGACCTAGTGATCAGTCGACGAGCTCAGTAGAGTTTCAACAGGAAAACCTGAGTGTCGAAGTCGAACCGAATGGGATCTAATGATTGGACGTTAAAGCCTGAGCGACAGAGTCAGCTCAAAATTGATCAGTAATAGTTGTAAAGCCCTGTAAGGCAAGTACTTTTGAACTTTTCTTCAAGATATATCACAAATATTTTCGATCTGTTTCATAACATGTCGCTATTATTCAAAATAAACCCCTGTTTTATATTGCAAGTGCTGTAAACTATTTACCCTTGAACCCTGATCTTTCTTGATCTTGAGTCGTAAGCCTTATTTTTTGTAAACAATCCTTTGTTGATCTTCAAACACCAAACCATACAAATATGATACTACTCCCCAAATGTATAACTACCAAACACTGGAACAAAATTGTTTAAAAACACATAAACTTTTATACTCCAACCATTCTGTATAACATCAAAGAACTATACCTTGAAAAATCATTATTTGTCTAATACCTGATCCTTTACGGACTGAAAACCGTTTCTTATACATACCCTGATATACCCTTGTGATATCCATGAGTTTTCTTACGTTTTATTCAAGTGTTTAATCATCATTGATTATGATCTTGTTATATCAAATTATATTGTTTATCATATTGAACTGCTTTAGAATTGGATAGTTTTTTTTTGTATGGACCAGATTCATGGTCAGACCATATCAATGGTCAAGTTAGGCCAATGTGTGCCTTGGATCCAGTAGTTAGAGCAGTGCTGTGTGCTTTGCTCGGGGTTAGTGCGTGACTGATCAGCAGCCTAACCTTGGTTTTAAAAACTTAAAATGAATATCCCATTCTAATGATTATTTAGCAATAAACTTGATTCCTCTGAATCATCTTGTTTGATCATTGATTAACCTCAATTATTGTCATTATGACTTGCTGAGCTAGTTAGCTCACTCTTGCAAATCTTTTTATGTATTCTACAGTTAAGAAGGATATGGTTGATAGCGAGGTTTCCCAGTTCAATGTGCGAGCTAGGATTCCAGATTGAGTTGGATCGAGCTAGAAGGAGCTTATTGCGGTAGTAAGATAGTAAGATTGTAAGAATAATTTTATTATCAGTTGTAAGTTAAATTAGTTGGGATTTGGTACGATGTAATAAAAGTTAAGATTGTGACTTGTTTTCATACTTTAACCTGTTGCGATCCGTGTTTGTGTAAAGCAAGGTCATTGCAAATAGTATCCTATATACAGGTTTATATGTTGTGTTTGTGTTGTGGACCCCAAACTTCTGACCCGGGTTTGGAGGGCGTCACAAATACTCTCGATCAATCACCCAATATAGTGTATCCTTGAGACCAATTGTCTCTTCCTCCACTACGCCATAGATGATCTATTTTCACATTTTTGTATGGTTTTGTCTTAGAAAACGTTGCAATAGGTATGAAATTATGGTCATATCACAACGCCGTGATTTTGGTGTCACTGTAGTCATAAAGACATGTTTCAATTGCTTCATCATTCTCTGGTGTTGACATGGATGTCTTCTTTATTGCAACCCATAAGGACGTGTTATCATAGACGACTGAATAAGAAATTCTTAATTTGAACATAAAAATCAAAATTTATCTGTAAAAGTAATTGATTTGAATAAAATTAATTTATAGATTTTGTAAAAGTACAAGTCCGCAAAATAAAAAGTATTCATATTTTAAAAATGTTAAAATATTTTATTCGAATTTAGACTAGATGAAGACATTTTAATATTTATTTTATAAAAAAATGATTAAAATCCCCAAATAGTATTTTGTTGAAAAAAAGTATGTAATTATTTTAAATATTTAAAAATAAATCATAATTAATTAATTAAAAAAATAAAATGTGTGAAACTAAAAATTTATTATAATATTTTAGAAATAAAACCAAATTGGGCTGGGCTGCCAAGATTGGGTTGATCGAGGCTAAACTTGAGTTTGAGGAGCTAAAATTTGAAAAAGCGGGAACTGAAATTTTCAGACTAAAAAAAAAAGAGATATTAATTACAGAAGATGGGGAAAATGATTTACTCTCCCTTGCTCTCATTTACATTCAATGACCAACGAGTTCAAAGGATTCAAGCAATAAGTTTGAGCAACACATTCAAGCAATTTAAACAACAGAATCAAAGCGATTCAAAGCAACAGTTTCAGTTAGGGTTCTAAATTCCGATTTGAGGGCTAAAGCTCTCTACCACTGCTACGTTTAGGTTTGATTTGAGGTACAACCTCTCTTCCGTATTTTTCTTAAATTGTAAAAGTGCTTAAATAAAAAATGTGTCAATGGGTTTGAGTATATTCAAATAGTTACTATAAATGGGTTTTAATTTGACTGTGATTTGTTATGTATTGTTGGCGAGAGGATCACCTAGCCTATATTGAGTCTAACTAAGCAATATGTTTAAGTCTATTCAAATAATTTCAGATTATACGATTAGTCTTCTTAGATCTGCTTATTATATTTACAAATACTTGAATTTGCTTCAGTAATTATGTTTATGATTTTGTTTTGCTTGTCAATGCATAGTACATAATGGTGAAAGGATCTATTATTATCGCATTTGGCGGTACCGAGCAGCCAAAAACTAGCAACATTTGGTGAGTTGGTGTCCATTGGAGGAGTCACTTCCGATGTCATCAAAAAGCTCAATGTTGACGTTGCTAAAATTCTTGAAACCAAGTGACCCGTTCCCAAAAAACTGATTCTTCTTGTAGTTCGATTCTAAGGAAAGTTCATTCTCAGCCTTTTGCCGTCTTGTAGATTTTAGCACCGCATTTTAAGTTTTCTTATTGCATTCTTCCTGCTTTTTAGGCCAATCAAAGTCAAGAATATTGAACTTCTAAAAAATTGACTCTTTTTAGTGAAAGCAACTTTATTTACTATATAGTGTCGGGCTTAGCTTCAGTGTTATCACCAAAAATGTGACATGTTTGTGCTTATGTTTTAAACTTTGAATGTTTTGAACTTATCTGAATTTTTATGTGTGTGCCTTGTAGACATCTCGATTTGAAATGTTTCCAATCTTGCATTGATCTTTATTAGAAATTTATGTATTGGCTTCCACCTAATGTAGGGAAAATCAGTTTCAATGAACTTAACGTGACGAGAAGTGTAAACTTTCTTACTTGTAGGATCTAGACAGTGGTATGCACTTTGAGTTGGAGAATAATCGATAAAAATACAAGGGGTAGATCGAGCCTCCATTTTGTCAGAGGTGTAGGACCGCAACCATGGAAAATATAAACATCCAAAGCTACGAAGCTTATTGTGAATTGGATGTTTTCTGAAAGAGTTGAAAGTAAGGAGATGTATTTTGTAGAGTGGGAGTAGGCAACCTGTTTATGAGATATGTGGCAGTGGTGAATGCAAATGGCCAGAGAAATAGAGGAAGGTTAGCTTGATAGACAAGAGTAAGTCCAGTTTCCAAAATATGGCGATGACGGCGTTCTGTAAATCCATTACATTCGGGAGTATGAGGAGGAGAGGTAAGATATGATATGCCATTGTCAAGTAATATAGGGTGCAGTTTTAGTTATTCCCCACCATTATCAGTGAAAAGTTAAAGAATGGGTCAATTTAAAATGTTTTCCAACCAGATCACGAAAGCGAATAAAGGTGATAGATGTATCAGATTTACGTTTTTAGTGGGTAAAGCCATATATATTTTTTTAAATGATCTACAAAAATTATATAGTACATGTAATTATCATGAGAAAGTACAGGCGTCGTACAAACATCAGAGAACAATAATTCTAAAGGTGCACTAGAAGTAAGAGAAGACTGGGAAAATGGGAGTTTGTGACTTTTATTAATATTGCAGGAATTACAATGCGAAACTCAAATATAATTCATATTTAAAGGAAAATGGCAATTATTAAGTTTGAGAATGTTGACAAAAGGGTTACCTAAGCGGTGGTGCCAGTCTTGAGAAGTTGTGACAATGCTTGAGTAAATGGTGGGAGGAGTGTGGTACCATTTATATATACTGTCTTTAAGAGGCCCTTGGAGGAGAATCGTTCCTGTTAAGAGATCCTTAACATGAAAGAAGAAAGGTAAAAATTTAGCAAAGACATGATTATCTTTATAAAATTGTGATATAGATAAGATGTTACGAGAAATAGATGGAACATGCAGGACATTAGTAAATTAAAAAATAGTCGAACAAGTACGGAGAATGAAAGAACCAATATGAGATATTGGCAAGAAAGACCCATCACTTATTATGAGATCATCGAAACCGTCGTAGGAAGTATGAAGCGAGAGATTTGTAAGATCATTGGTGATGTGATGGGTAGAGTAGCTATCCATTAACCACGCAGAAGAGTTTGGGGAGGTAACTGTAGCAGTATTGGCTTGCGGAACATAGCTGGATGATGGTTTGCAGGAGGATCTCGGTGCACTGTGAAAGTTATTAGAGTCCGGTGGACCAGGAAAGACAATATTAAGGAAATAGTTGTTTAAAAACCGCGTACTGTGAAGCAACATGACCCACGGTTCGACACCACTAGCACTTACCTTTGAACGGGTTTAAATGACAATTGGGAATAGTAGGTGATGGAAGGAGACCAGTAGAGGGAGGCTGGCGATGATAGTTGCGATACTGAGTAGGACGGTATGTAGCAGCATGAACAGAGGCTGAAAATATGGGAGAGGTTACTGTTTATTTTAGAGAAATTTTATGGTGGATTAATTTTTCATGAAGGGCTTCAAAGGTAATGGGTATGTCGCGAGCTCGAACAGCGTCAATGATGGGCTTGTATGAATTATAATCAAGACCTTTGAGTACTTTTGCAATGATATCTTCAGTATACATAGGTTTTCCCATAATGGACAATTGATATGTACATGTTTTAATGGTTTGCATATACTTAGTTATGCTTTGAGTGTTTTTGGTAAGAGACTCCAAACGATCTTTAACTTGCAGGAGATGACCTCTAGAGGGGTCAGCATAGGTGGTGGCAAGTATGGTCCAGGCTTCATGGGAGGTCGTGGCCTGAAAAATAAGTGGTGCAATATTTGGAGAGAGAGTACCGATAATGGCTCCTGTTATTAGCTTACCTTAACGTTTCCAGGTAAGATTGGTTGGATTTGGTGAAGTTTGGGAATCAACGGTGATAGTTTTAGAGGGAGCTGGGTAGGTACCATCAACAAACTTAAGTAAATCATAACCAAAAAGTATAAAGTGAATTTGGATTTTCCATGAGAGATTGTTTAGGGGTGTAAGTTTAATGCAGTTGCTGAAATTGACAAGAATGAATGGTTTGGAGGGTTCAGTGGAATTGGGGATTGAGCTATCATGGCTTCCCATGTTATAATTGTAGAGTTGACGTGGGTGGGTATGATAAAAAAATTGATCTTGGCTCTTATACCATGTAAAGATTTAGAAAATGCTATCTTTCATTAAGAATAGAGTCAGGCTATTTATAGGAGTACAATATGAGTTCATGTGACTTACAAATACTAACAAGATAATTATTTGTAAAAATACCGTAATTTTTAGAATTAGATTAATAATAGAATAATGGAATAAAAAGGATTAAAATTGGATAAGGACTGAGATTTAAAATTGAATTAGAGTAATGGGCCTAAAATTTGGATCAGGTTCTAATATGGATAACTTGTAGGTTAAGAAATAGGGTTTTGTAATGTTATAAATACACCATATTCGTCTTCCTCGTTTCAATCATTAAAATTCGTAGGCCTTTATTCATAAAATTCAGAAGTCTTGTAAAATTCGTAAAAAATTCATCGTAGGTCGGAATTCAGTGGTCCTGGACTTTTCGGAAATTTCTTTTCGTTCTCTATAACTTTCTTGTTTCGTGTTTTCTAAGTAATCGTCGTTTAGAGGGTCAAAATCGAGTAGTTTCAGATCTGGTCAGGTCTTGAAGTAAGTTTTCGATCGATCTTACTAGCGTTTTCAAAATTGTATGTTATGCGTTTATATTTGATTATCAAAATATGGGCTAAGTGATGATATATTTGAAAATATTATGTGTTAGAGTATATGTATCGTTGTGCATGCGTGGCGTGTCTCGTTGTGAAAATATCGAATAAGAACTTAGGACCGCAGTCACCGGATTGTAGTGACAGTTTTGTGAAAATTTAGGACCGTTATCACCGGGTTGTAGTGGTCTTGGCATGAGTTATTGATTTTGAATTATTATTGTCTATGTGCTATGTGTATTGTGTGTATCGAATAAGAATAAGAACAAGAAAGTGTATCAAAAGTATTTATTTCGTATATCGTATCGTATAGATTATCATATTTTATTATATGTGTGTGTGTTACTTGGCCTACTAGTTGGATCGATTGGTCTCTTGCTGGGTTGTATAGATCATTCTTACAATTTCAGGTTTCGCCTAAGAGTTCGAGTTGGATAGTTTTGAAATTCGAGGATCTTAGTATTGGAGTCGATTGACTTTTGGACTTCCGTTAGCTACGCTTTTGTAATAGTCATCTTTGTAATAGAATTTTGGATTATTAATTGTATTTTATTTAAGTTTTCGTATTTAGATTTAATAGTCCGAAAGTGCGGGCTGTTACATTATTGTTCCTAACAATCTATAACTACATGATTTATACAGGCTATACTAACAGCTAAAGGATAGAGTTTACACAAATAACAATATGACAGAATGATAACGATGACACATGAATGTATGTTATCATATATTAATTAGTATCTTTATCATCTACAGTGTCATTCGATCATGATCTTCTTATGCTTGCCAACTGTTAGACTCTTTCTTTTCTTTGAATTTTTCACACCTTGAATATAACATGCAACTATGCTATAATTTATAATTGGTTTATCATGGAAACAATTTTACCATTGATATGTATGCTTTTCTAGGGATATTATTGTTTTTACCAAAATTAATAGGTTAATTGCTAAGGACTATTTGGATCAATTTATGTAATGTAGCTAAAACTAAAACTAGCAAGAACGAAAATATAAGCGACTCAAGAAATTGATGACGTGAAAAACCCATGAACGGGAAAAAACCGCGAGTGGGATTGTGTACCCAACCTAATGAAATTCACCAAGATTCTATATAGAGGTTACAAGATATGATTCAAGCTTTTTCTATGTTTATCTATGTGTGTGAGAGTAATGTGTGTATGTTCATCACTCGTCCCTTGCTTTTGTGTTTTGTTTCATGTTTTATGCCATGTTGTTGCCATTTTTTCCACATACCTTATCTCTTCTTTCTCGCCTTATTCAAATTACATGGTTCATCCTATTCTTCTTTTTCTCCATCGTGCCACTGCAGTTGTAGACTAAGTCCTAATACTCAACTACAACTCCTATAAACTTGGCTTATTACAGACTTAGTCCTACATCTTTTTTATTAATCCTCACGTCTGATACATCTCCTTTATGTTCCCGTCTTCACTTGTCTTCTGCAGCCTTGTCTTCTATGTCGTGATCCTGTCTCGACATGATGAAAAATCCATACACAACAATAACCCCAGATTTATTAATTAAAAGACTTAAATAATAAAATCTTTAACATAATATTCAATTTTGGATAAATAAAATCTACGTGTGTCTTTGTGATAGTGTAGAAAATTTGTTCATCCCTTCTAGGAAGCCGCTTATATCAACATCTTGATGTACATGCATTGGCTGCTCGATTATCTAGAAAACCCTTGCATTAACCTTATTAGGACTCTTCGAGAATCCATATATACACTCTTCCCCCGATCTAGCTTCCCCTTTTATTTATTTTTCTCAACCTCTTCTTAATCAGCCGTTTCGTTTGTTTTCTTCTCCCCCCTAACAATGGCCAAGAAACACAACAAAAGCTCAGAGAGCCGTAACGACGAAAACCCTAACCTATTTCTCGACCATTCCAATTGGATCGCCACTAATTTGTTAAATCCTCGAGATAACCATCATAATGAGATCAAATCTGAGAGATTTGAAAAAGCTAAGATGTTGTTTCGTTCCAACGTTGTCGCCATCATTCTAGACGTGTCAGTTCATGCTGATTTCTTCAAAAAATGATGGGTATGTTTTTATTACTACCCTTTTTACATTGGGCTCACTTTTCCCTTCTCCAAGTTTATTGTTAGTGTGTTAAGCACCTTGAAGGTATCTCCTGGGCAACTAATGTCATTTGTATAGAGGGTTCTGGCTTGTTTGGACTCCATTGAAGAGAAACATAAGTTGGGTATTGATGTGGAAGTAGTTAAACACTCTTACAGTCTGAAGAAGTTCAGTAGTTGCAGAATTGGTTTCACCAACAAAGATACTGATGGCCCCTTAATCCTCTACAATTACACAGTCAACGATCAATATTATTAATCACGAATATGTAAATATATATGTGTTTAAAGTATTATTTATATTTATAATAAATGTAAATTCATAAATATACAAGAAAATATCTTAGAATAATCAGATTTGAACCGGGTTTTTTTGGACTTCTAATCGGGACGGGACAAAGACCGGCCCGGGTCGGGTTTTGCCTAAAAATATAGGGCCCGTCGAGACCCTAATCCCGGGCCGGGACCGGGCTGGGCTTTGACCGGGCCAGGCTTGACCGGATCAGGCCGGACCAGATTTTCGGGCCCATACTTTTTGTGCATCTCTAGTTTTAACACAAAAATTATCAATAATCTAGAGAATTTATATCACTGACCAGAGTTTGGTCGATTCATGTTTGGAATATTCTTTGTTTTCTTGACTTGATGGAACAGGGAGATTAAGATTTATAAGAGCATCTCCAACGGGATAACGGGATGTATCTGTTAGCTAAAAAGTGTATATGACAATATCATATACATATTAGCTTAAAAAAGTACCACTCCAACCCTAACACCTGTTAGCAAATATTTGTACATATCCTCTATCATGTCTTCTATATTTATTGATCCTGTATTCATTAACTAAATAATCCACGTTAGCTTTTGCCTAATTTAAACAGTTTTCTCCTAATTTAAACCTAAACGTGATTACACATTGATATAAACATATATTTATATTATTTAAAACATATATTTTAAAACTCTTATTTTATATTTAATATTTGTAACTTTAATACTTATTTTAATATACAATATAATTTATAAAAATATAATATAATTTAATACAATTATATATTTTATAATAGATCTATAAGTAATGTTTATTAATTGTGTTTGACCACATATAGTTATATTAACATTAGAGCAATTATCAAAAATATTGTTTTTTTTTGCAATTTTACGATTTTTTGAAAAAAATTGCAAAAATATGATTTCCAACCAAAAGCAACCACATATGGAACTTTTCTGAAAAAATACTGAATTTTTTTTGGTTACAATTGAGGTTGCATCGGGTTACATTTGAGTTTGCATCTGGTTGCAAAATCGTATTTTTGTAAAAAAAGAGTGAAAATCATATTTTTGCAAAATAATATTTAAAAAATTGCATTTTTGCAAAACAAATAATCAAAATAGCGTATTTTTGAAAAAATTGTTAAAATTACTATTTTATAAAATATATTTTTTCCACTTATATTTATTAAAATATAAACTAAATTTATTTTAACATCTTAAAATAATAAAAAAATAATAATAAGGAATATAACTAATCAATATAGATAATACCGATGGAGTACAATCTCTTACACATTCAACAAAATTTTAGATGATCATCATTTAGCTAATCATTTTAGCTATTACAGTTGGAATTGTTCTAAGTAAGTTATAATTTGTTTCGATGTCATGTAATTTGAAGTTTCTTGAATAAAAAAAATAAGTCATGTTTATTATTTTAAAATTGGACAAATAAACTAGAAATTGCATAAATTTTGTACTTATATAAAATACGAGAACTTTATTACCGCTTCAAGTTATGTATCTATCTAACCCAAAATGATCTCCTTATCAAAATTAACTACATAATTCTTGATTACACAGTAATATACTCCCTCCGTTCCATTAAATTCTTTATATTAGGGGACGGAAACTCGGCACGCACTTTAGTGTTTTTATAAAATGTAGTTGCAGATTTTTTTAAATTTTTTTCTTCTAAATAAAAATATAATGTTCAAATTTTTATATAAAAAATTAAAAATAAATTACAGAACTATAATTTATAGTTGCTTAAAATGCGTGTCAAACATGTGAAAAAAGATATAAAAAAATGAGGGGGAGGGAGCTAGTAAAAAATACAATATTTTCAATTACATTGTAATCTATAAAGTAACATAATTTCATGGAAGTTCAAATTTTCGTCTAACTATAAAATTAAGCATTTGAGGTAATACATTACATGAAACGGAAAACTAGAGGGAAGGAAGCGTGGATGGCTCTAAAACTTGATATGTCGAAAGCTTACGATCGAGTCGAATGGAGCTTTTTACAGGCTATATTGTTGAAGTTGGGCTTCGATCATAAAGTGGTCGATTTGTTCATTAGTTGCATTTCTTCTGTTACATATCAAATCTCTCATGCAGGTCGGAGATTTGGTGAGATTGTTCCCACAAGGGGTCTTAGACAGGGGGATCCCCTGTCTTCTTATCTGTTCTTAACTTGCATGGAGGGTCTTACAGCACTTATAAATGATTATGAAGAGAAGAATTTGATCACGGGTATTAAAGTAGCACGCTCTGCACCTCCTATATCCCATATGTTTTTTGCAGATGATTCGTACATTTTTTGCAAAGCTAGTCTGGAAAGTGCTAATCACGTTTTACAGATGCTCAGCCTGTTTGAAAAGGCCTCAGGACAACAGCTTAATGTGGATAAATCCTCAATTCTCTTTAGCAATAATACTTGCAATTCTCTAAAACAGGATTTGTGCCACAAGTTAATGTTTAAAGAAGCCAGTGATCGTAGTTTGTACCTAGGCTTACCTAATGTAGTAGGGAGAAACAAGTCATCAATCTTCGGGTACATTAAGGATAAGATGGTTGAAAGAATTGAAAGCTGGGATAAGAAAACTCTGTCGAAAGGAGGAAAGGAAGTGTTGTTAAAAACAGTAGCTCAGTCTTTTCCAATCTTTGCTATGAGTGTTTTTCTTCTCCCCTTACATTTGTGTCAAGATCTTGAAAAGCTGATGTGTAAATTCTGGTGGAAGTCGAATTCACAAAAAGAGAGGAGTATACATTGGCAGAGTTGGAGTAACATGAGTAAGAAGAAGTCAGAAGGTGGAATGGGTTTCCGAAATGTTCGTGATTTCAATGTGGCTTTACTTGGAAAGCAGGGGTGGCACCTTCTAAAATATCCAGATAAATTGGTGAGTAGAGTCTTCAAAGCTAGATATTACCCTGAAGGTTCTTTTCTGAATGCTAAAATTGGGAGCAATCCCAGCTATATCTGGCGAAGTGTTCTGGAGTCTCAATCAATTTTGAAGCAAGGTGTTGGGTGCCGAGTTGGTAGTGGGCGTAATATTAACATCATTGAAGATCCTTGGTTATCAGAAGTAAGTGATCCATACATCCATACCAGGAATGATTCTATTCAGAATCAAAAAGTTTCATCTCTGTTAGAGATCGATTCTAATAGTTGGGATGAGGAACTCATAAATGATGTGTTTGATAGCAGAGATGCCAGCTTAATCTTATCTATTCCTCTAAATAATGATGTAGAGGATACATGGTATTGGCGTAGAGAAAAACTAGGTAATTACACTGTTAAAAGTGCTTACCTTATGATTCAAGAGAGCAAGACTGATTCATTGGCAGCGGATAATTCAGGATTTTGGAGGAAATTGTGGAATTTAAAAATACCACCGAAAGTTAAGAATTTTCTATGGAGAGCATCATCGAATTGTTTGCCAACAAAAGATTTACTACGGCAGAAACAAGTGCAGACTTCTGCACTCTGTCCGGTTTGCAATGATCATAATGAAAATACTTTCCATTCTCTGGTGTCATGCTCGTTTGCTACGTCTGTTTGGTCACGACTCAACCTTTCTTTGATAGTTGGGGAGTTTAACTGCTTTCCGGACTGGTTGCAGTTAGTTTTTGATCAGCAACGCTTGGAGGATGTTCATCTTATAGTAATGGTCTGCTGGATGATGTGGAAAAACAGGAATGACTTAGTGTGGAATCAGCATTGTTTGGATTCAGCCGAGGTGTTAGAGTCAGCAACCTCAGTTCTTAACCAATGGAGGAGTGTTCAGGACAAAACATTTGACCGTTTTATGGGTTATATGACCCAGGAAGATGGAGAAGAACACTGGTACAAACCACAGATTAATAGTGTTAAGATAAATACTGACGCGGCCATCTTTAAGGAATCTGATAGCTACAGCTATGTCTTTGTTGTTCGAGATCACGACGGGTCTTTAGTCGAGGCAAAAGCAAGGTGCAGGAGAGGTAGTATAAGCCCAGACCTTGCAGAAGCATTGGGTATCAGGGAGGCTTTGAGTTGGTTGAAGAACACAGACTATGCGAACGCAGTTGTCGAGTCTGATTGCTTACAGGTGGTGCAGGCTATACGGAGCTCTTTTATTTGCTTCTCTTATTTAGGAAGAGTAGTGAGTGAGTGCCGTAATTTACTTGTAAGTTTGAGTGACAAAAACGTAAGTTTTAATTTTGTTAAACGTTCAGCGAATAAGGTAGCTCACTATTTAGCGAGATACAATTATTCCATTGCTGATCGTAGTTGGAGGGTGGGAGATGTCCATCCCGAGTTTCATTATGTTCTTTTGAAGGATCTTAGCGAGCAATGAAAATCTTTACCTTTGTGACAAAAAATAAATAAATAAAATTAACTAAAGAAATGAGGCATGAATACCTATTTTAGACTCTGTTTGGAATTGTTGTTCAATTATTGAAAATTAGTGTTTTAAAGAATTTTGATTACCGAATACAAATATTTATTATAATGGCCCGTTTGGGAAACTGGATTTAATATGAAATTCTGGATTTTATCAAATAAGTTCTTTGGGAATTTGGATTTGGATTTCATTTAAAATCCAGAACATTCAAATATTAGTATAAATACGAGAATTTGAAATGACAACTCAAATCTTATCATTTGAAATCCCTCATTTGAAATGAGATGTAAGTTTTCAAATGTTCTCTAAATATGTTTTAATGTTTCAGTTTTTTTAAACCAGATGTGTCGGTTTTAAAAAATAATATTTCTAATGAAAACTACTTATAGAAGTTTCTTTAGATATATAATGCAAAAAAATAATTAAAGGCATGCAAGAGTTGCCTCAGTTAATTTAGCAAAAAAAGGGTTGACTCAGTTGGTTAAAGAGGGAATAATTATCCTCTTGACCACAAGTTTGAATCCCACGAGAGGAGAATTTATGATTATGCCTCTTAAACCACAGAATATCGTTTAAGTACTGTTTATCTTGATTCACATGGTTTGCAACCTATTGCGTGAACCCGTGAGATTTACCCAGTGTGCACCCAAAGGGTAGCGGCTGCAGGTTCTCTATGATAAAAAAATAATTAAAATATTTATTTACTAAATAATTTTATTCGAAACACTTAATCAAAAGAGTTAACTTAATCCACTAATTAAAGCAACAAATATGAGTCAAGTTTTATGGGGACCACATTTTCGTTGAAAACCACGGAGACCACTTATGTTTTGCAACTAAAATATTGCATAAAAACATTGCAAAACATTTTATTTTGCGAATAATGTTCTACAAAAATCATTATTTTATTTAAAATCTTGAATATCATACATGTACCGCATGTAAAACACCACAAAAAGTTTTATTCTACGAAAAATGTTTAGTTTACGGAACATTTGTTCAAATTGCAAAACATACACATTATACTTATTAAAATTAAACGATTTTCAACAATTCTAAAAAATTGGTGATATTCATAGAACATACTTCACACAATAATATATTTCATACCGTTTTGATTGCAGAACATATGTGGTCTCCATAGAATTTTTCTCCAAACAAATATTTAAAATCGTTATAACTAATCGTTAACAACTAAGGTGTATTTGAAATTTAAAACCGTTATAGTTAACCTCAAAGCTTATTGTCAAATGAGAAATACTAGATTTTCCAAATTTTGTTCGCAACCAATGATATGTCACATAATATATAACAATCTTTTTTAATATATTATGAGATGCCACGTACATAAATGCCTACAAATCAAAATCTGTCGCCTGGTCATTTAGTAAAATATTTGGAAATTTTCTTTTAGGAATCTAGTAAATTGTGCCGTTATAGTTAGAAATTGTTATAACTAATAGTTAACGGTTTGCCAGACACACGTATATTTGAAATTTTAATTGAAACCTTTATAATTAACCTCTAAGCTAATTGTCAAATCAGAAATATTAGGTTCCCTAAATTCTTTTTCTGAACATTCTACATTATACTAAAAAAGAGTATGACATGTGTCACTCTCTTATTAAATTGGACACTTGTTATTTACTCATTAAATATAAGTTTGCTTGTGTGTCAAGCTTCTCCCACTTATAAAAAAATCATTCTCCGCTAAATCTTTCCCCTCATTAATTAACTTTTATTTCTCCACTAATTCTCTCTTTTCTTCATTTACATACCTCTTTATTTTTACTTTTTATCTCAATTTTTCTACATTACCATTCTAAATCTTCTTTTTTTTTTACAAATATATCTTTTAAGTATCTGTCCATAAAAATTGTCGGAATAAGTCAGAGTCGAACAAGAATTTGGCACGGGAGATGATTAACTCATAATTACTTGAGTTATTCAATTGTATTCATCATTGTAAATACTTAACGTATTTGGATAAAATATAAAAAATGTCGATTTATAATTATATATAATTTATTTCATAAATATAAAATATATCATATTAATATATTCTTAAAAATTATATATGATAACTTTTAAATATTAATTTAATTAAAATAAATATTATATAATTGGGCATGTGCCCGGGAACTAATCTACTGATATGTCACGTAATAGATAATAATCTTTTTAAATATATTATTAGTGTAAAACACGTACGATACACATATTGTTTTTAATAATTTATAATTTTTTGAATTTAATTTGAAGTGATATTTTTAAGATATTAAATTTATTCATTTGAAATTTTAAATATATATGATTTGACAACAATCATAAATATACACAAGCGTATATAAGTTTGTAATTTTTTTGAAATAAGCGGTACTTAAAAAACAATATCAATGATTAAAATATATAATTTTATTGATATTTAGAGTTGTGTTTACAAAATATAATTATGTTTGATTAAAATCTAAATTTTTGCTCGGATCTATACAAAGTATTTTAGTGTGGCTCTAATCTTGTTTTAGTTTGGATCAATAACATACATTACTTTTAATTAACTTAAGATCAATTATACCGACTAAATTCAACAAATAATGTTCAGATTTAATTTAGTTTAAATCCTGAGCAATGTTAAAAAAAATTATGTTAGCTCGGATAAAAATACATATTTTTAAGTTTTAGCTAGTCTAATTATTTTATAATTTTAATTTTACTTTATCATGGATTAGTTGTATATATTTTGGTAGCAAGTTATATATTGATTTGTTTAACCTGACACTATTATTCTGACTAACAAAATATCTCTATGGATACCATTGAACTTGAAAAAAGACCGTAATTTATATAAACACAAACATTATACGGACAAACCGACTATCAAACTTGTGTTAATTAGATATTAAGGTGGCTTCCGTACAAATTTTTAAGCCTACATTATATCTAACAACCAGGCATGTAGACTTTAATTTTATTTTAACCCATACCAACAAGTTACTTTTCAAAATTTTTATTTTATTTGTCTCGGTTCAATATTTTATTTTAAATATTATGATAATTACATTTGATCCAGACGACTACCAACAAATTTTTAACTGTTTCGATCTTAATAATAGTATAAATAGAGAGATTACAATATATTATAGTAATTAATTTTAAACAATAAAATTTTATAAAAACAATAAATTTTGAGCATGACTTTATATTTTATGTTATTTATAATTAAGTTATTTATTTGTAATTAAATAATTGTTACAACTATTGGTAGACGAAAAAAATGATTTAAATTTGAGGGAATTGAAATACAGTAATATATTTAGATTTTGTTTCACAGAAAATGGTTATGAGGTTGGTAGGAGAAAGTCTGAAGGGGTGTTATGAGATTGAAAATGGAACGCGCCGTTGGTTGGTTGAATTAGAATAATATATTTTTAATATCAATTAGTTTGAAAAATAAATAAAATAAAAATAATTAAGTAATTTTAACGTAGGGATATTGTCAAATTTTAAATATTTCGTATATCGTAGTATAGATGAGACGCAGTGTACAATGTACATAAATAAGGAAAATCTGAGCATTTGGGAACCGGCTCTTTTGCCAAATAGGGCTATAATGGAGTAGTTTATCTGTTCCCCAACTTCAGTGTATTATATTTCGGCTGACCGAAATTCAGTACCCTTTCATTTGTAAAGGGTGATTTCGTCATATTCTTCACATTTCTTCCAGGTTACCTTGCTTTCTACGACACATTTTCATTGTATTTGCTGAACTGGATATTCATCAGCTGAGGGTCAGGGTTTTATTTGATAATTTTATTTGGATTCATTATGCCTATTTTGCTTGGATTCCTATGTGTTTTCATTGTATTATACTTGAATTGATTCATCAGAGGTTACGTTTAATGAATTGGGGTAGTATATGTGTATGCCCATTAAGTGTTTGTTGAAAGTACTGGTACAAGACTAGTAATTTGATAATCTGTCCTGCTCATATCCTCTGTTTTTTTGCTGAGTAGATAGTAACTAGTTTCGTAATTTTACTTTCTCCGTGAAAAAACCCGAGTGTTTAAAAAATATAATCTAATCCTAGCCGTTGGATAGTCGATCCAACTGTTCAGAAACTGATTTTTAGGCAACTGAGGTGTTTTAATGTCATTTTTGTGGCCAGGGAGATTGATTAATTCAAATGACATGTTTTGGGACTCGTGTAAATATGAAGATTGAAGTGTGCTGTGGTCATTTCAAGGGTTAAATTGATTAAGTCATGGTTTTAATTGGTTGGAAAATGGCAGTGCCACTGAACCAAAAAAATACTGTCCTAATTCCTATGTATATTCCGCAAATTTCATACTACTGACACCGAGCCATAAGATTTATATTGGTTTGAACTGCCATTTAGGAAATTGCAAGGAACTATCGATGTACATGTATACAATAATATTTTTGATATTGGTTTTTTAGGAGAATGATTTGACTCATAATTTGTGTGCTTATACAGGGATATGAAAATGGGTAAATGCTCAAGGAAGGATTATATCACTAATCTGGCTCAGAGCATTATTGATTCCATACTTGCAAAACTCCCAATAAGGGATGCTGTAAGAACTGGAAGTTTGTCTACCAAGTGGAGGTATCAGTGGACTACCATGACACAACTCGTATTTGATGACTGTCCTAATGACAGAAAACCTACTGAGCAAGAATTTGCAAACTTTATCATGCGATTTCTTTTTCTTCATCATGGCCCTATCCATAAGTTCAAAATAATTACTTCATTCTTTAAAAATTCTGCTGATATAGATTACTGGCTACTTTTCCTTTCTATTAACTTCTACTGAATCGATATGTGCAAACATGTATGTATGCTAAAGATAGAAGAAGACAGAGTATATTGCAACATTACACCAAAAGAAATGTATCTATTCTTGTTACAGTGAAAAGAAGTTCTCTAGGTATTTATATAAGAAGTAAACTATATCACAGCTGGCATTCTCTCTAACTGAATCTGTTATAAGCATAAGGTCTTGTTTGGATAAATGGTATCTTCAATTTATTACTAACTAAACCCTTGACTAAGGTCAAGTCATTAGTCTCATCAGCCCCCCTTTAACTGTAGTAGGTCTGATCAAAACACCACCAGAATCTTGACTTCTATTACAAACATCAGAATAAGCAGCAACTGCAGTAAACCCCCCACAAAGCGAAGATGGAGAAAGAAATGTCAGACCCATCTTGGAAGCACAAGACCAATGTGGAACTTTACCCAAACCTTTGGTGAGGATGTCAGCAGCATTGTCTTGTGAAGTGACTTGGAAGACTTCAATCAAACCAGTGAGAATCTTTTCACGAATAAAATGACAGTCGAGTTCAATGTGCTTCGTTCTTGCATGATATACTGGATTGGCAGCCAAGTCAAGAGCTGCTTTGTTATCACAATACAAAGCAATAGATTTAGGAATGCGAACACCCAATTCAGTTAACAGACTCTTAAGCCAAATGACTTCACAGGAAGCGTCAGATAGAGCCCTGTATTCAGCTTCACAGGTGCTTTTAGAAGTTAAGGATTGCTTTTTGGATCTCCAAGAAATAGCAGTACCACCAAGCAGAAAACAATATCCCCCAACAGATCTACGATCACCAGGGTCCCCTCCCCAATCACTATCACTAAAACTTTGAAAGGTTAAAGAAGATTTAGCAGAAAAGAATAAACCATGTTGGGAAGTGAGTTTCAAGTAACGTAAAACACGCTCAACAGCAACCAAGTGAGCTTGTCTAGGAGCATGAAGGAATTGACTCAAGAGCTGTACTGAAAAACAAATATCAGGCCGAGAAGAAGTCAAATAAAGTAATTTTCCCACAGTGGCCCTATAAAAAGTAGGAGTAGACAGTAAAGGCCCTGAAAGATCATTGTCATACAACTTGATGTGAGGATCTAAAGGCACAGATAATGGCTTACAATCTTCCATATTTGCAGATTTGAGAAGATCAATAATGAACTTATGTTGACTAAGAAATAAGCCTTGATTATTCCTGAGAACTTCAAGACCCAAGTAAAACTTGACAGCACCCAAATCTTTAATACTAAATCTTTCATGAAGCAAAGCTTTGAGAGATTTGATCAACGAAAAATCATTCCCAGATAGGAGTATGTCATCAACATACACCACAACTGCTATAAAACTGTTTCCAGAAGTGAAAGTGAAAAGAGAATGATCTAACTTGGACTGTTTGTACCCAGCTTCCAGTAAACAAGATGTAAGTTTGGTAAACCATTCTCGAGAAGCCTGCTTAAGGCCATACAATGATTTTATGAGCTTACAAACTAGATTAGCTGTAGAGTCAAAACCAGCAGGATGATACCCCAAAGGAAGCTGCATATACACCTCCTCTGTTAAGTCACCATGAAGAAAAGCGTTATTAATGTCAAGTTGCTCGATAAACCAGCCTTTTGCAACTGCTACAGCTAACAGACTTCGAACAGTGACCAGCTTAACAACCGGAGCAAAGGTATCATGATAATCAATGCCAGCCGTCTGCGTATATCCCTTAGCTACAAGTCGAGCTTTGAACCTTTCAACTTGGCCATCTGGTAAGTATTTGATTTTAAAGACCCACTTACAACCAATACAAGTCTTGTTAGGAGGTAAAGGCATTAACTTCCAAGTATGATTAGATTCCAAAGCATCTAACTCCTTATTGATAGCATCAACCCATCTGGAATCCTTGATTACTTGATGATAGTGAGTTGGCTCAAAAAGCACCTTTGAATTATGAGAGTATGCCTGAATTTCTTGATGAGTAGTATCATAAGAATGATGTGCCATATGCATAGAGAGAGGATCCAGAGAATCGGTGAAAATAGGTGGTAAAGGATCTTGAATAGGAAGAGGAGGAACTACCAATTTAATAGGGGAATCAGACAACAATTTTGTATGTTGAACTGTAGACATAACAGATTTAGAGTGTAAAGGTACGTGATAATCATCCCACCAAGTAGGCCGAGATTTTGATCTGGTGGATTGTCGAACAGGAGGATTAATAGAAGATGAGATAGTAGGTTGATGAACATCAGGAGAAGAAGAAACTCTAGTCGGAGATGGACTAGTAGATAAGTCAGAAGGAGAACCATCTGGGAGGGAACTTGAACAAATAGCATTAGTCTCATCAGAAGATGAGGTAGCAGAAAAATCATGAGATAACCAATTTTGAAATGAATAAGAATTGCAAGGAGTGGTTGTGGTAAAAGGAACAGATGAATTACTATGACTGTGATAGGGAAAAATATGTTCCAAGAACTTGACATGTCTACTAACTATAATAGAATGAGTATCTAACCTGAGAACCTTATAACCCTTTTGTAAGAACGGATACCCAACAAACATACATTGCACAACACGAGGACCAAACTTATCATCAGGATGTAAAGAAGCATAACAAAGACATCCAAAAGCCTTCAATGATGAATAATCTGGAATTTTATTATATAGAACTTCAAATGGACTTTTGTTATGAAGAACAGGTGTAGGCAAAAGATTGATCAGATAAGTAGCTGTGAGGAGACACTCCCCCCAGTATTTGTGTGGTAAAGCAGATTGAAATCTAAGAACCCTTGCAAGTTCAAGCAAATGTTTGTGTTTACGTTCCACCCTTGCATTTTGTTGGGGAGTATATGTGCAGGATTTTTGATGTAGAATACCATGGTTGGCAAGAAAAGAAGAGAAGTTGGAGTTAACAAACTCACTCCCATTATCAGTGCGAATAGATTTAATGGAAGTATGGAAGTGATTTGTGACATAGGTTACAAACGACTGAAATTTTTGAAAAATATGATGTTTACTAGGGATGAGAAAAGTCCAGGTGGTTCTGCTACAATCATCAAGAATTGTCAGGAAATATTTGCATCCCTGAGTAGTGTTGATATGATATGGCCCCCAAACATCCATATGAACCAGAGAAAATAAGGTTTCAGCTTGAGAAAGACTGTGTGAAAAACTAAGCATTGTTTGTTTGGAAAGTGGACAAAGAGGGCAATATTTATTACATGATGCAAGAACTGGAATACCAGAAATGTGTGCTAGAACAGAATTAGGGGCATGTCCTAACCTAAGATGCCACAATTTAGAGCAAGAAGAAGAAACAGATACTGAATTTGAACAACAGATATTTACAGACTGTGAAATAGCTGCAGAATTACCAGCTTTATTGACAACAGGAAAATTATTTTGTTTTGAGGTTTGAGTAAGGAAGTAAAGACCTCCTTGTTCAGCACCAGTTGCCAGGGGTATCACCTGGTGCTGGTCCTGAAAAATACAATGATTATGTGAGAATTGTACTGTGATACCAGAATCATGTGTTAACTTGCTAATGGACAAAAGATTACAACTGAAATCAGGAACATAAAGAACATTGTCTAAAGTGATATCTGTTGTAAGATGAACAGACCCCACTTGATCAACTTTGACAATGTGACTGTTTGGTAAAGCAACATGAATAGGTTGTATAAGATGAGACATGTGTGAAAACAATATTTTATCATAACACATATGATGTGATGCACCTGTATCTACAACCCATGTAAATCTTTGATGCAAAGTAGAATAAGACATCATAGAACAAGCCAAACCTGCCATGGTATTACCAATATGATCCTCTGGTGTTGAGCATGATTTATTGTTGGAATTATTACCCATCATGAGACTCATGAAATTAGCCATCTGAGCTACTTGCTGCTGTAACTGATCAAGTTGCATTTGAGAACCAGTAGGACTAGTAGATACAGTAGAATTATTTCCAGGAACAGTAGTGGCTTGCATAGCTTGAGAATAAACTTTTGAACCTGGAACAGAATTGCTCCCTGAAAACTTTCCTCTACCTCTTCCTTTTGGAGGATATCCAATCAATTTGAAGCACTGTTCCTTTGTATGTCCTTCTTTATGACAATAATTGCATCTCAAACTAGATTTCTTCCCTGAAAAACTAGTTACATTTCCAGATCCCTCACCTTGGAAATTATTATAAGATCTTCCAGAAGATTGCTCACGCTTGACATTAGCAATGAAGGAATTAAGAACAGTAGGACCTTGTCTCTGTCTCTCTTCTTGCTTAATGAGAGAAAATGCTTGAGCTATAGAAGGTAGTGGAGTCATCATCAATATCTGTCCCCTTGCGGCGGAAAAGCTTTCATTTAACCCCATTAGAAACTGCAGAAGTTTCTTTCTCTGCTCCCTCTCTTCTTGAAACTTGTGAGATTCACACTACCTTAAGATGTTAGAGGAAGGCCCCAATAAGATCATATATTTAACACTCTCCCTCACTCGAAAGCCCATTTATGGGTCGAAGAGTGGAACACCGGCACCCATCTTTGGGGTATCAATTGCCTTTAGTGTCCACATTAAATTGTGAGAATGTTGGGGGTGGCTGGGAATCGAACCTTAGTTCTCCCGTCAGCCTAAGCTCTGATACCATATTAACTTCTACTGAATCGATATGTGCAAACATGTATGTATGCTAAAGATAGAAGAAGACAGAGTATATTGCAACATTACACCAAAAGAAATGTATCTATTCTTGTTACAGTGAAAAGAAGTTCTCTAGGTATTTATACAAGAAGTAAACTATATCACAGCTAGCATTCTCTCTAACTGAATCTGTTATAAGCATAAGGTCTTGTTTGGATAAATGGTATCTTCAATTTATTACTAACTAAACCCTTGACTAAGGTCAAGTCATTAGTCTCATCACTTTCAAGGAAAGATATAAAAGAGTTGGTTCTGAATTTATACGGATACAATTGGCCGTGCAATGACCAAAGGTTTCACCTACCTTCTTGTATATTTACT
Organism: Apium graveolens; assembly: GCF_009905375.1. NCBI lineage: Eukaryota > Viridiplantae > Streptophyta > Magnoliopsida > Apiales > Apiaceae > Apium > Apium graveolens. The sequence continues at coordinate 34,548,661 of NC_133652.1, forward strand.
TGTCAGAAACTGACCAAACTGAAGCTTCATGGGTTTGATGTGAAACCTCCTTTAGGATTTCAAGGCTTTCCATGTTTGAAGTGCCTTAACCTATCTGCTGGCCCATTTACTCTTCAGGCCATCGAAAACCTTATTTCAGGTTGCCCTCTTCTTGTGAAGTTTGTATGTACAAATGCAGCTGATACTCTAGCTTTGACCGTTCATGCTCCAAATCTGAAACATCTTACTTTGAATGGGTTCTTTACAAACTTATATTTGGAGCATACTCCACTTCTGGTTGTTTTGAGCATAGACTTCTTTGGACGGGTAATTGTACTAAAGTAGTGTTTCCACTTTCTAATAAACTCAATTGATTAGGCTAAGTGTTATGGTTGGTCATCTTCTCTAACCTCGTGTTTGAGTTCACAATGGATGTGCTCTTTTTGTATGCTTACTCTCTGTTGTCCCTTTTGCCCAGGATTGGAAAAGTAACGTCCTTAAGAAAGTTCCAGTTACATGTGATTGTCTGAAGTTCATTGAACTTCAAGGCTTAAGTTATGACAAGATGAATAATGTGTTTGGTGTTCTTTACTTGATTCTGCAGTCCCCTAATCTACAAGAGCTACAAATTGAAGGAAGTCATGCGTCGTGTTTTTATTCTGTGCACATGTACATGTCCATTGTTATGTACTTGGGTCTTTGTAATATTATTATTCTTTTATCAGTCTTTAGTTATTGAGTATTCCTTAAATTCTTTTGATCACATAGGCTTCAAGTTTTGATGATAAAGCTGCTAATTTGGATTTCTGGAAGAACGAGTGTCCTTCTAATTTCACACTCAAGCACCTTAAAAGAGTAAAGATGTCACGTGTGTCAGACGGAAACTGCATGGAATTTCTCAAATTTGTGCTTGGATGTTCTCCTTTGCTTGAAGTGATGAGCGTTTCACCTTGGGAGAATTGCATTGAAAAAATGAACATGGCGAATGAAGTGCTGCACTTCAGACGAGCTTCTCCAAAAGTTGATATAAGATTCTTTGACTAGTCGTCTTATGCTGGACATATCTCAACTCTCAAGCTTTGTTTTCCTTTGTTCTTTAATGCTTTATTTTGTTAGCTCTCAGAATTTTAATTGTAGAAGAAATCTAAACATGAAAACACTGAGGGTTTTGCAAATTGTTGGTTCTACAAGACTTTGAATAGGATGTATTACTATATTACCGGATCCTTCTTTGCTCCTCTCCTCATTCACAAACGAGGGAGTAATTTTTACCTAATCTTGTCTTTGTATGTTATGCAGCATCAAGTAATAACTAATAAAGTTTGCCTGTTTTGGTTCTATTAATAGATGATAATTGTATAACTTACAGTTCAGAACGAAGATAGTGCTAGTTATTCAACTGTGTTGGATTTAAGGTAGATGAGAAAAAATGGTTTTAGTGAGAAAAAATGGTTTGTAATTTTGAAGTTTTAATACAAAATTCATTTTTTTGATGTAACTAGTTTATAGCCCGTGCTTTGAAATTTTAAAAATTATTTAATAAAATAAATAAATAAATTTATAATTAAAATTGAATAATATAATTTTGAAAGATTAAGTTATCTATATAATAAGTGTATTGTATCTACATATTATAATAAATTTATTTAAGAACTATTTCATTACATAAGTTATTTTTATGTTATATGTTTTTTGAAATTATTTCTATAAATAGATCTGTCAAAATTTAAAGTTTAGTTCAAATTTGTATTAAAAACTTACCATAAATAACATAATTTATATTTAAAATTGTATTGCAAAGTTTCTATAATTAAAATGGGTCATAATAAATATATGGATTTTTTATAAACCTAATATGGATACCAAACGTAAAAATGGATAGTCCACTGGGTCATATTAAAGTTAAAAATTATATCCGAACCAAAATATGGATACCAAATCTTAGTAAAGGGTTATCCAGTAATTTATAATATATAGATTTTAAAAAAATGGATATTTTCTAGAGGAGGAATTAAGTATATATCAGACAAAATACTTTGTATAATTAGTTACAGTAGACTAGTAGTATCGTATGGCACCCAAAACTTTTTTCCTTCGGAAGTTTAAAGAAAATAGTAATAATAAGTAAAATAGAAGGAAACAACCAATTGTGTTGATATCACTATCTTATCCGGCGTTTTAAAAATCGGCCGATTAATAAAAATCGACCGAAATCGATTAATCGGCCGGTTAATCGAAGTTCGGACGGGTCCCGTCTCGATTAATCATTAATTGAGTCAAAGTACGGTTTTTTAAAAAATCGGTGGGCAGTTCGGGAATAATCGGTCGATTCGGGTCAAAAATTGATCAAAGTTTGAAATTAATTAAAAAATATTTTTTAAGAAAAACTTAAGTTGTTTTGAAAATAATAATTGATAATTAATAATAATAATATTTTAAATCCTAAGGTTTGAACTAGTATGTAGTAATTTTCTAACTACCAAGTAGTGACCATTAAATAGTCAGTAGTAATTAATTAATATAAATTACTTAAATATCAATTATTGACTAGTGATGATGATTTTTTTTTGTAAATTTTATCATTTAAATATCAATATTGGATTAATGATTTGTAATTTTATTTTTGTAAATCATATATAAGGTTAGTGACATTTAAATAGAATTATTTATTATTACTTATTAAATAAATATATTTCGACTGATACTTAGATTAATCAATCAAATTAATCACCGATTATCCGATTTTCCGATTAATTACTGAAGAATCTTTTCACTGAATAATTCCTATTTCCGCTTTTTAGAACACTCATCTTGTCCCTAAAAATTCTGTAATACAAAATTTACAATACTTTATTATTATGCTTATAATAAATTTTTATAATTTTGACAGATACAATACAAATATGTCAAATTTTATGAGGGTAACCAATCCAACAGCTTACTTGAGAAGCTTGTACAAGAACTCCCCAAGTGCACGTGCAAAGAAGCACTTCGTAGCTGTCTCCTGGCTCTCTTGCATACAAGCAAGCTTGGTTTCTGGGTTAGTACCCCTTAATTATCGCTCCTTTTTTTTTTTTTAATTAGCTTGGTTAAATGGTTTTGATTTGCCAATATTTATATTGGAATTTATAATTTTAACATACACAAGTAACAATATACATATTTAAGGTTGATTATAATTTATGGGTTTTTTGGGCACATAATAGAAAACCCGAAAACCCGAAAATCGATTTCAGACTCACAATTTATTGGAATGATTCTTGACTCACAATTTGTGCATTTCCTAATATCTAGGAATATGAAAGGGGTAAAGTCTCAAGGAAGGATTATGTAAGTTATCTGCCTGAAAACATTATAGATACCATCCTAACCAAAGTGCCGATAAGAGATGCTGTAAGAACCAGCATTTTGTCTACCAAGTGGAGGTTTCTATGGTCTACCATGACGCAACTCGTATTTGATGAAAATTGTGTGCCTCCACCTTTTACTCTGGAAAAATCTGTGTTTGATGATGGGTTTCTAGATATTATTGAGCAGCCCATGGGCAGAAAAACTGTTGCCGAAAGATTCGAAAACTTTGTCTTGCACTTTCTTTTACTCCATCATGGCCCTGTTCAGAAGTGCATAATATCTACTTCATACTTGAGACGTTCTGCTGATATAGGGCAATGGCTACTTGTCCTATCAAGGAAAGATATTAAAGAGTTGGTTCTTGGCCATTCAAGTCAAACACAGTTGTTCCACGCACCTTCTCACCTTTTTTCTTGTCATCAATTGACTAGCTTGAAGCTTTTTCGGTTTGAACTGAAACGTCCTCCTTCTAAATTTCAAGGATTTCCATGTTTGAAGAACTTTTCCCTAGTTAGGGGCAAGGTTACTCTTGAGGTTATTGAGAAGCTTATTTCAGGTTGCCCTCTTCTTGAAAAGTTTGAATTTATTGATATGGACAACCTAGCTTTTACCATCCGTGCCCCAAATCTGAAATATCTTGTGTTGGGCGGGAAGTTTAAAGACGTGTATCTTGAGCATGCTCCCCTTCTAACTGCTATAACCATAAGGTCCTTTCCAGAGGTAAAAGGCCTAAGTATATTTTTATTTGCTTCTATGAACCTGAAAAATTGGGAAAAGGTACTGCAATGTTGTGTATGTTTGATATGAGTGGAATTGGGAGGGTTGGAATTAAAATGTTACTATTTTTTGGGTAAATGTATAGTTATCTTTTGATTCCATTCCATTTAATCACCCAAACTGATGATTATTGTTTTTTGTCTTCCTTGATATTCTCTGCGATGTTTTTGCACGTTCACTCTTTTTTCTGTTGTGTCTTCTGCTCAGGTTTGGAATGGTAAAATTGTTAACAGAATCCCGGTTACCTATGATTGTCTAAAGTTTATTAATATCGAGAGAATCAATCATGTACAGAGTGAATTGGTGTGTCTTCTACACTTTCTTTTGCAGACTCTAAACCTGGAAAAACTGCAGATCTCAGTAAGTTACATGTCCAAATTGTTTTTGTACACTATAACCTGTTAATGGTTCATCGTTACAGACTTTGGGTTTTGTTTCGTATTATCTTATAATCCTTCCGTTATCTTGATGTCTGTATTTCGATCACATAGGCTGCACCAGTCCGGTCATGTGATTATCATCAAGCTGCTGGTTTTGGTTTTTGGGAGGAAAAATGCCCTCTTGATTTCACATTCGAGCACCTTAAAGTAGTAAAAATGTCAGAAATATGCAGCAGACATGACTTGGAATTTCTCAAATTTGTGCTTGGACATCCTCCGGTTCTTGAGATGATGAGCATCTCAACTAATCATGAAGAAGTACATATGGGATTAGGAATAAGGGAAGTGGTGAATGAAGTGCTGCGTCTTCAACGAGCTTCTCCAAAAGTTGTAATAAACTTCTTTTGACCAGTCATCTTATCAAATGTAGTGCCTTTAGTTTCCCAGCTTTGTTCTTAGGTGCTTTATTTGCGAGCTCTTAGCTTTTGCAGAATGTGGGTTCTGGGTTTTATGAGACTTTGAAAGGAGTGATATGTAGACTATGTAGTTGTGTTTTGAAGAGATGTATAAGCCTTTTTAATTTATTGAATGACACCTGAAGGCTTTAGAAATCTGTGCAAGAGAATTGGTTGCAGGTTGCATCCCCTGTATTATTATTAATACTACTTTCTCTTTTTAAAACTTTCTTTTGAGCAAATTTTTCCAAGTAAATGTTGGTGATTCTGATACCTACTTCTATAACATCTTCGGATAAGAGTTGCATAACCATCATTGAATGAAGTATCCTAGCAGGGAAAAGCACCATCATTGAAGTAATTGAGATCAATAGATTAACTAACAATTTTTAAAAGGGCAGAACTAGATCATGTGGTACTGAAACAGAAGCAGTTGAAATCTGCATTACCCATTTCCCCTGGGCAAGGGCAGCAACTAAGTGACTGCAACGTTAAGCTCACACTAACATATCTACCCATTTATATATACATGGTTTCATTTGACTTTGGAGTGGTTAAAATTGATCAATTGTTAATCAAAAATTAAGAACTATTACTTTTTAATTATGTCAAAAAACTGAATATTATATTGTAAAATAGACTAAAATTTGAGATGATGTTCCTATGCCTGCGGTAAAAATCAGAAACAAAAAATGAGAAAGGAAAAAAGATTTTTTTGAGAATTAGTAGGGGAATTAAAATTAAACATATATTAATAATTTAATTAATTAATTCGACTATTTAAACATCTGGTTGAAGTTCGGGCTTCGGAATTACTACGGAGTGTTTATTACTTTTCCATATAGTCTTGACTTTTCAGGTTCGTTCTATCTACTTGTTTCAGATTTTCAGTCTCTCGCACATTGCATGCCAAGACTTACAGCTTCAGTTGCTCTCTGTATTTTATTTTCTTTATGTTTTCCATATTAGAGATCTTATTAATCGATCCGTTATTTTAAAAGTTTTCATATATGCTTATTTTTGGGTTCGTAGGTTTAGATTTTTTATAACATAACTGGATCGGGTATATTTGAGGCCATTATCTGTTCTGAGCCTTCAGGGCTTTCCCTGGTTATTATTTTTATGTATGAAGCTCTGAATCACAGGGCCTTTTGATATGAATTATTTGGTGCCCTAAACTATTAACTTTGGACTTCGTCATCTTTTTAATTTATTTTTTTAATTTATTGCACTTCGTAGGAAACACTAATGGCATTGTGGATACAGTAGTATATATTTTTGTATTATTATTAAAACTGGATGATTCTAAAAACAATTTCTGACTCGTGTTTTCCAGGCTTTTTTAGGGATCCAACATGAGTAAATTGACTAAATTTTCAAGTGAGGATGTTATCAGTGATCTGCCTGATAGCATTATTGATTCCATTCTAACAAAGCTGCCAATACAGGATGCTGTAAGAACCAGCATTCTGTCTAGCAAGTGGAAGTATCATTGGACAACCACGACACAACTTGTATTTGATGAAAAGAGATTGAAGACTTCATCATGCGGTTTCTTTTACTTCATGATGGTCCTATTCAAAAGTTCAAACTATCCACATCGCGCATGAAAAAATCTACCGCTATTGATCAATGGCTACGTGTCATTTCAAGGAAAGATCTAAAGGAGGTAGTTCTTGATGTATACGGGGATGAATGGCGGTGGGAGAAGCCAAGAATTTCTGTGCCTCGTATTATATTTTCTTTTCAAAAGTTGACCAGATTAACGCTTTTTGCATTTACAGTCAAGCCTCCTTTAGAATTTCAAGGGTTTCCATTTCTGAAGTACCTTGAGCTACATTGTGGCGTTACAATCACTCGTGAGGTCATTGAAGACCTTGTTTCAGGTTGCCCTCTTCTTGAAGAGTTTAAATTTGATAATATGGACAAGCTAGCTTTGACTGTTCGTTCCCCGAATCTGAAGTATCTCACTCTGGGTGGAAGTCTTGAAGACTTGTATTTAGAGCATGTCCCACTTGTGGTTGCTATTAGTATATACTTCTATCCATTGGTAAAGCGCTAATTTTGTTTTCACTCTGCTCTTAATGAAACATAATAGATAGGGAAAAGATGTTATTTTTTCTTTTCTCTAAATACGGTGTTATTGTTTTCCCTATTCTCTATATTTCTTTTTGTGTTTAGCTCTTTTTGTACTCACTCTCCTTGTGATGTCTGTTTTGCCCAGGCTTGGAGAGGTGATATCCTCATGAAGGTTCCAGTTACATATGAATATCTAAAGTTCATTGAAATTAGAAAAATGGATTATCAAGACATGGATAAAGTGTTGTATGTTGTTCACTTGCTTTTACAGTCCCCTAATCTACAAGAACTTCAAATCTCAGTAAGTCGCATTGTATGTCCTGGTAATTTTTATATTGTTTTATGAGTAATAAATGCATATTATTAGATGATACAAATAATATTGTATTATACTTTTGAATAAATATGCGAGTAAAATTATCCTTTATTGTTTTTACACCGAATATAATAATAGTATACATCTCAATATGACGAAAAGGTGAATGATATGTTGTACGTTCTTCACTTGGTTTTGCAGTCCCCTGATCTTTTTGAAGAAGCACATTATATAAAAGTAAGTCACATAACGTGCTATGTTTTGGTCTTTGTTTTTTATATTTCTATTAGCCTTCGCTTATCTAGTCTCCCTTTTTATCACAGGCTAATGGTGATGCACCCGATCCTCCTCATTACAAAACTGCAGATTTGAACATTTGGGAGAGGAATTGTCCTTCTGATTTCACATTTAAATGTCTTAAATCAGTAAAGTTGTCATACATTGCCACAAAATATGACCTGGAATTTGTCAAATTTGTGCTTGTTCGTTCTCCACTGCTGGAAGTGATTAGCATTTCACCTCATGATGATGAATTTGGTGGCGGAGCCATGGATATGGTGAATGAAGTGCTGCGTTTTCAATAAGCTTCTCCAGAAGTTAAAATAAATTTCTTTAAATAGTCATGTTATGCATATTTCATGCTGCTTGAAAACTACCATCAGTTTTTGAGCAATGTATGGATTCTCAAAGACTTTGACCAGGATTTATTGGTATATTACTAGGTCATTTTCTCATTTCTCATGTGATGTGCAACAAATGAGTTTTTTTTGTCAATGGTGTATTTTTCATTTAAATAAAATCTCGAATTGAATCCCAAATTGATAGCTTAGGGGTCATTTGTTAAATCTGAACAATATTTTCTGAATGGTTAAAATTCTGAATGAATGTTAAATCTGAATGCTGAATAGTTGATATTGTTTGATAACTATATTTTCAAGTTGTCTGAACTGTGATATTTACTTATTTTATTTATAAAATATTATTTATGTTTTTAGGATATATATTAAAAATGGCTACATGATGTAAACAAAATATATTTTTAATAAAATTTGTACATATATCTTTTAAAGTAATAAAATTACTTTTGAAAAATAAATTAATAATTTAAAAAGTTCCCGAACAAAAATGTAATACATATACTACAATTCTTTCGGTTAATTAAATAATGTAAAGTAAATAAATAATTGTATATGAAAATCTAAATTTGAAAAACAATGTTTTATTTGAAATCTAAATAATGATAATAAATATAATATGTATGTGTATATAAAAAAGCCAGGATAATGGTGAGTTGCAAAATGAATAAAAGGTCATGCGTACCATCCAAATAGAATTTGCAGGGGCAGTCGTCCAGCATGCGTTCAGACAAATTGGTTTGTTCAAATTTTAAAAATAACATTTAAACGATGTTTCATCCAATCCAGATTTTTTCAATAAGGCGTTATCAAATGACCACTTAGTGTGAGTTTTTTCATGCAATTATACATTAATAATCCATTTTCTAATATATCCTGTCTTTCGTGCTTTGATGTCCTTTCGCACCTATATTGTGTTGAAAGGATATCTATGAGATCCTTTCGCACCTATGTTGTGTTGAAAAAAATTTCTATGAAATCTGGTCGATTGCATAAAATTTACTGTTTTTTGTGCATGTACAAGTGGTGGGAAGGTTTACTTGTTTTGTGTTCTACCAACCATACTTGTTTTGTGTTCTAGCATACGGTATAGAACTAACCATCTTTCCGGTGCAATTGGATAGTACAGGTGATTAAATGTTTATATTCTCGTCCTAGGTGATTTGCTCTTGCTCAATCATATAATTTTTTTGATAAGTTATATGGAGACCACATTTTTGTTGGATATTTAGAGACCACTTATGTTCTATAAATAAAATCTTACATAAAAAAATTACCAAACTTATTATTTTGTGAATCATGTTCTGCAAAAATTATTATTTTATTAAAAATCTTGAATATCATATATATATACTACATGTAGAATATTACAAAATGTTGTATTTTACTAAGCATGTTTAGTTTGCAGAACATTTGTTCAGATTGTAGAATATACACATTCTACTTATTAAATTTAAAGGATCTTCAACAATTTTAATGAATTAGTGATATTTCCATTTTAATGAATTAGTAAAATTTGTTGAACATACTTCACAAAATAATGTATTTTATAGTATTTTGATTGCAGAACATAGGTGATTTCCGAGGTCTCCGATAAAATAGTGGTCTCATCCTGACTATTTTAAAACATATATTTAATTGTAAAGTTATAAATCATATTTGCCAAAAAATACTATATATAAACCATGTTTGTCAAAGAAAAGTGCTAACTAGCTATAAGCAGGATGCTATTGTTGGGTTCCGAAGGCATAAAACACAGCGGATAAACGTAAATAAAACAAAAATTCGAAACCCAAAAACAGGATCTATGTATAATTATGGGCAGATTATGGAGATAACGAATCATACCTTTCAAGAGCTTAACTTTCACGAACTCAACGGAGATCCTACCTATCACGCTTTGTGTCTACCTCTCGGAGAAACACCTCTATGGTATCCACACGAGCACCTTCAAAAACGTCTCACGAACTTGACTACGGAATGGATGTACTAGCCTCCTTCTTGACGATCTGAATTGCCTCTGCCTCTCTTTGCTGTTAGGGTTTTCTAAAAAAACGTACAAGTCTCTTTAACCAATCATTATGTATTTATAATGGCTGATTAAAAAGGCCCATAACAGCAAATCCCAACCCTAGTAGGTATTGGATTAAATAATAAAAACGAATTTCTATTATTTAATTAATAACTAAGTCATACTTAATTATTATGGGCAAAAACATTCCTTTTAATTCGAATTTATATTATCTCAATTAAGTCTTACTTAATTATAATAAAATACAAATAATCATCAATTAATTTAAATCCATAATTTAAATTAATTAAGTGCTCTATTTGTGCGACCCTATAGGTTATTATTTAATTGACAATAATTTTATTCTCTAATAAAATTATAAACAATGAGCGGTATCTAGTAATACATCATTGTTACCCAATTAAACAATAATTAAATCGTGATTAGATAAAACCTTTCGTGATTAATGTTTTTTCGTGTAATATAATCCCTTTAACCATACATATTATAGATTAAACTCGAGGCATGTATTTAGTCATCCTCTTCAACATTTAATCCGGGTTTACTTGATCCATGAGTAGATTATCAAGAAAAATCATTATTTGAGCATGACCATGCTTTTATAATCTCACTCAATCAAGAGGCCAATAATATCTCTCCTAATTATAGGAGGGTTAAATCCTTTATCTATCATTCATATTTCTCATACGACTCATGATATACCCGATGTCCACTTTTATCATCACCCTATCAAAAGTAACTTTTAATGTAGTCAAAGTATATTAATCCTCGTATAGAAATATAATGATTTCAAGTCAAAGGATCGTTACACCATTATCACTGTGAATCTTTCTTATGACTTTATTAAACATGAAGAATCTCACTGTGGGTCTGTCCAGTACCATGTACTCTCACATGTACCTATGTATTGACTTTAGTATCCCCATACTTATAACCAATGAGATGTGGTTATCTTGTCAAACAACATACTAGTCTATGGATGTATTATTATTGTCCTATATAATAATACCCGACTAGGGACCTTTAAGAATATGATATATTATATAATCTCAAGTTCAAGTCATGTAATTAAACTATACAATTTGTATCATGATTCTAAGGACATTTATTATGCTAACAAAATATCGCAGTAATTAAGGTCATAATAAATACATTTATTGAATGATCAACTGACATAAAGATTTAAAAGAATAATGTATTGCCTCTAGGGCACCTACACTAAGAGCATATGCACCGCTCAACTTTAAAAATTGATTCAAGATCTTTTTCAATGTTTTGCTGTCAGGTGAGTATGCAGCGCACTAAAAATTACTCCTTCAATTATCAATGGTCCACTAATTCAGCAAACATCCCGTTGATTTTCGCTAGAGTGTCCAACGACCATTAATCCGTGGGACCCTCATATTTTGCACTCCTTTTCTTGTACAATGCCTATATTTTTGCTATTATGTTTTTAATTCATTTATGTTCTATGTTTTTTAATTTTAATTTTGTTTGTTACTTTTGAATTCAATAAAATAAAACGATCCAACAATATTCAATAAACTGCTCCTATAAATCTAGATCAAGACACGTGTCATAATGTGATTCAACGAAAATCTTATCAAAAATTTAAATTTATCCACAATCTTATCAAAAATCTAAAATGATCCAACAATATATTATTGGATATTATTTGTGGGACCATTAAATAATATGAAATTAAATTTATAATATATAGTATAATTATTTATTTAATGAATAGTAATTGATGAATTGATGGAGTTATTTGGGTGTATAAAAACTAAGGAAAAAAGTGAATTTAGCATGAATAGTAACCAACTCCATTGATTCAATTGATGAATTGATGACCCCGATGGGTGCATATGCTCTAACAACTATTATTAGGTAATGTAATACGGCGTAAATGGTCTCGTCTAAAATAGATTATTAAGTAAAATCAAAAATTTATTTAATTTGATCCTAAAATAGAATACAAATCATATATAATTTTTAGAAAACCTTCTACGCTTAAAACTTGAACAAAATAATCTTAAATTTGGTTTCTACTATAAATTTATTTTTCAAAATTTTCAAATAATTTGTTAAAAAAAATCATAATATTCTATTTTTTATTGAAGTTGGAATTTATTAATATACTGAACAGAAAATATAGATTATTATTCTCCCCGACGTTTTCACTTTATATATTACTGATGTCAAATCGTACGTTAGAAACAACGTTTACGTCTTATTTGGACTTACATAGAGTCTCTTGTGAAGTTTTTGAATTACCTTTAATCTCTGGTTAGTATTTACTTTATCATCTCCCTTTATTCTTTCTGAATATGTTAAGCAATTTGACCCTTTTATGTCTTTTGTGCTCGTACCTAATTGAGACTTTGAATCTTTTATCGCATATATGTAACGTGATGCAATTACATATGCTTTAAATTTATGTTGTTTATCATGGGAGTGATTTTACTTATAACTTTTATGCTTTTCTAGGGGATATTGTAATATAGCTATGATGGGTAAGTGTTCAAGGAAGGATAACATTAGTGATCTCCCGCAAAACATTATCGAAAAAATCCTAACAAAAATCCCGATTAGGGATGCTGTCAAAACCAGCATCCTGTCTCAATCGTGGAGGTATCGATGGACGACCATGACTCAACTCATATTTAAAGAAGATCCTAGGGTACTTCTGATGATCGAGACACTGCTGAGAAAAAACTCGCAAACTTTGTCACAATATTTCTTTTACTTCACGACGGCCCTATTCATAAGTTCAAAGTAACTAGTTCATACTATAGTAGGTCTACTGATATCGATCAATAGCTTCGTGTCATATCAAAGAAAGATCTAGAAGAGTTACTTCTTGGTGAAAATTGGGTCTGTATGAATAGGATGTGCACACCTTCTCATGTATTTTCTTGTCTACAGCTGACAAGATTGAGGCTTTGCAAGTTTCTACTGAAACCTCCTTCAAAATTTCAAGGTTTTCCCTGTTTGAAGTACCTTAACCTATTACATTGCACAGTTGCTCCAGAGGTTATTGAAAACCTTCTTTCAAGTTGTCCTCTTCTTGAGAAATTTAAACTAATAACTGCGGATGATCTAGCTTTGACCGTCCGTGCCCCAAATTTGAAGCATATTTTTGCAGCTGGATCCTTAATAGATGTATATCTTGAGAATACTCCACTTCTGGATTATTTATGCTTAATCTTTGAAAAGTTGTGATGATTTTATATCTTCTCTAATTTTTTCTCTGGGTTTTTAACTGATGCATTCTGTTTGTACACTCACCCTATTTTGCTGTCATGCTTCACAGTCTTGGAAAGATAATCTCCTTGTCAAAGTTCCGGTGACCTTTAACTCTCTAAAGATTATTGAACTTGAAGGCATAAATTTTGAAGAAATGAATGCAGTGTCATATGCTCTTCACTTAATTTTGCAATCCCCCAATCTACAAGAACTTCGAATCACAGTAAGTCACATGTCCTGTTATATTGTGTGCTATCTATCTAAGCAATATTATTTATTCTTGGTCTTTGTCTATTATTCTTTTATCAGTCTTTATTTAATCTTGTATCCCTTCTGATCACATAGGAGGAGATAGGAAGTTGTGCTCATTATAAAGCTCTGCTGGTTTAGATTTTTGGGAGAAACAGTGCCCTTCTGATTTCACATTCAAGCACCTTAAAATAGTAAAATTGTCGGAGGTGTCCAAGAAACATGATGTAGAATTTCTAAAATTTGTGCTTGAACGTTCTCCGGTCCTGAAGTTGGTGAGTGTTTCATTCCCTCATAATGTTAGGGGAAGAATGAAAATGGTAAATGAAGTGCTGCGTGTTGGACGAGTTTCTCCTAATGTTGAAATAAGATTCTTGGACCCCTGGTGAAGTGCTGCATGTTGCCATGTTCTTGTAGCCACACCTCCCTTTTCTTTGTTTTTTAGCTGATTTATGTTCCAGTTCTCTAATCCAATTGTTGAAAAATTCCAGTTCTTTAATCCAATTGTTGAAAAAATCAGCTTTTGTAGATTGTGGCTTCTGCAAGATATTTGAGTACAATCCAATTATGTTCACAAGTCCTTATTTCTTGTTTGCCTCTTTATACATCATGCAAGGGAGCATCTCCTCCTTTCTGTGAGAATATGTTCAAATTGTTATTTTTTTATTTTATATTTAATTCGGAAGAAAGAAGGATAATTAATAATGACATTATTATCACGTAATGTAGGATATCTCTAAAAATATCTGGATAATCACTTATCATAATTTACTTTATGTATATTTTATTTGATTAAAAATTCTTACTATATAAAGATAAAATGCTCTTAAAAAGGTTCCTTTTATAATTTAATAAGTTTATGTCATGTTTTTGAAATTTGAATCGACACTTCCTTTTTGTCTAAATAATTTTTTAATCCGCCGAACTCTCAATTTTTCTTTAGGTTTAACTTATGTTTCATGTATACCCACTAGAATGTAAATCAATTATTATTTGTCAATTGAAAATTAATTATTTAAGCATATTTAGTTTTTAATATGCAACTCTTTTTTTTTTTACTTTAAAAAGAGATATGTAACTCTTTCAAAAATATGTTCTTTAGATGTAAATTTTAGAGTTTAACTATTTTATCATGTTAAATCAATTTTTTATTTCTTCTACAAATCTTTTAGTTTGCAATACAGTTGAAGTAAATGAATATATAAGTAAAGGTAGAAAAATAATTTGGTTAAAGATATATTAATATCACTACCAATTTAAGATAAAGAAGAAATTATGAAAGTTTTTATTTATTAGTTTAATTATATTTTGATCCTTATGGTTTAAAACTCTGTAACAAATTGACTTTTTCTTTGTGTTAATTTAATATATCTTTATTTCAAAATAACTTTTTTTTAAATAAAAGTACTTGTTTTTATTCAATTGAATTAATGATCAACGCATCAAGAATACAATAACCTTGATTATCAACACTTGACATGAAATGTGTAATCCGTGCTAACACATGAGCCATTACATTAGCAGACCGAGACCGAGACCGAGACCGATGAACATATTCAAGTAGCACTTCATCATAGTGCTTAAATAAGTCTCTACAATATACCACAATGGAATGAAAATATGTATCTCTTTGAATTAGGGATTATAATTTGTACCGAACCGATAGATACCCGATCCGTACCGATCCGATCGGGTTTTACGAAACCCGAATATTTTGGTTTTGGATTCGGATTTGATTTTTAAATCCGAACCATTTTCGGGTCAGGTTTAAGGCATACCGTTTCGAATCCGACCCGAAAACCCGAAACCCATTCCGTTTTGACCCGAACCCGATCCAAAACCCGTGTTAATATATAAATAATAATTTACATTTTATAAGTAGTAAAATAATATATAATATAATATATTACTAATATTAGTACTAAAAAATTATACTTTTTACAAATTATTGCATTAAAGTCGTTTAAATATGTTTTTAGCAGAATGTTCAAACAAGTATACTTTAGGTCAAGATTGTTGCATTATTTCACCAACAATTTTATTCATACATGTATGATTCATTGTTTTCTCTAAACCCTCTAATTCAACCCAAAAATTTCAATATTGTCATATTTATGAGCACTTACCTCAAATCAGATCTTAGTAATTTTTTACTAGGATTTGTGCAAATTAAGGTGCAATTTGATAATGATTTACAAACCCGAACCCGAACCGAACCCGATGGGTTCGGGTTTAATGGTTCAGGTTTTTTTGGGTTCAGGTTTGACAAAAATAATCGTGTTCGGGTTTGGGTTTTGCTAAATCTGTTTCGACCAACCCGATTGTCTATCCCAACTTTAAATATTTTTGCACGCCTCTGCAATTTCTTTCGCATCCCTTTCGAACACACATCTTTTATAGCCTAATTTTTTGACCCATGATAAGGCTTCTTTAAGACCCATTGCTTCAACCTCTCTAGGACTGTACAGTGCTTGCAGATTATGATTTCGAGCCTGTACGAATTCACCATGAGCATATCTAATATCACCCCTACCCAATACTACCCCACTCTGTAAATACTGCAGCTTCAATGTTGACTTTTATCCAACCCTGCTGTTGTGGTCGATGCCATCCATGAGAGCTTCTAGTTGTTGCTACCATATGAGTCTTAACTGCCACACACCTCTGTTTCCATTCGTGCAACATACTCATTGCATTTCATTGAACGCCATACTCCGATACATTCACTTTATCCCATACCCACATGTTTCTGCGACTCCAGAGGTTCCAACAAACCATTAAAATCAATGCACAAGTATCTCGTGTGCAACTATCTACAAGCTGATGAATTATATCTGTAATATTACCCTCATACCTCATCGTACAAACTACATTCAACCCCATATTACTCCATACCTTTCTTGCAAAAGAGCAATAAAAAAGAACGTAAGTTGCATCTTCATTGTTTATTAAACACCAAGAACACTTATTATTAATCTGGACACGCTTCAAAATCAAAGCTACGACAGTTGGCAAGACACCACGACAGACCCGTCAAGTAAAATTAACCACCTTTACTGGTAACTCCAATGTCCATATTTTCCTCCAGAAAGATGCGTGCTCCCATTGCTGCACACCCTGCAATGCTTTATAACAGCTTTTAACAGAGAAGATACTTGAATTCTCCAAGTTCCAGAACCCTGAATCTTTATTATTCTGAGTTAAAATAGGTATACTTTTAATCAACTAATTATCCTTTTTATTAAAAATATCCTTCAGGATCTCGTCGTCCCATCGTTTGCTACCAGTCTCAATTAGATTAACCACTCGTATCTGCTCCAGCTCATGCGGCAACTCAGTAGTCAAAAAACTATCATTATTCCCGGGAAGCCATGGCACATGTCAGACACTTGTCTGTTCTCCATCTCCGATCTTTCTCCTACTCCCTTGTTTAACAATCTATTGTGCTGCAAGTATACTTCGCCACATATACGATAGATTTGCTCCTAGCTTAGCCTGTAAAAAGTCACATTTATAAAAATATTTTGCTTTCATAAGGCTTGTAACTAATGAATTCTGATTATTTAGCAACTGCCATCCTTGTTTTGCTAACATAGCAATATTAAATTTCCTTAGTTCTTTAAATCCCAGTCCCCCTCCCTCCTTAGCATTACACATTTTTCCGAAGACAACCACCTAATTCCTTTGTTCGACCTCCATTCCCCTACCAGAAAGAATTCATCTGTTTCTGAATTTGTTCACATATCTCCCGTGGTATTAAAAACAAGTTTATCCAAAAATTTGGTATTGTCTGCGCTGCAGTTTTTAAAAGTACCATTTTCCCTCCTCTTAAGATTGATTTATTACTCCATCCTAGTAGTTTAGAGCTGATGCGGTCCTTCAGAAATTTAAAAGCATTAATCTTCCGTCGCCCAATGTGCATTGACAATCCCAAGTAATTTCCAGGTACTAAAACTTCATTAACCTGTAGTATTCACATACCTCACTCCTGTTCATGTTTGTAGTATTCAGACTAAATACCACATTTGATTTTCCAAAATTTATTGCCTATCCGGATAACTTTTCATATCTCAGAAATATGTTATTCATGGTCAACGCCTCCGATCCTGTACCTCGAAAGAAAAAATATGAGTCATCTACAAATAATAAGTGTGACACAGAAGGTGCTCCCCGAGCAATAGAACATCCATGCAGCAGCCGCATCTCTTCATGTCTACGGAGCATGGAATTTAATCCTTCTACGCATTGAATATATAGATAAGGGGATATAGAATCCCCTTGTCTAATGCTCCGTTGGAGTTGCACATCACCATAAATCTCCCCATCCTGGATAAAATTATACAATACTGTTGTGACACATGTCATCACATGCTCTCTCCATACACCATTAAAACCAAATTTCTCCATCATAGCTTCCGAAAAATGCCACTCCAACCTAACATAAGCTTTAGATACATCAATTTTGAATCCCCCTATATTTCCCTTTCTCCTGATATGATGATTTAATTTGAATGTAATTAGTGCATTATCCATGAGCAGATGACCTTCTACAAATGTACTATGTTTATCTGAAATCAGCCTAGGTAAGCAAACTTTCAGCCGATTCGCCATTACTTTTGAAACAATTCTGATCAACATATTACATAGGGAAATCGGTCTTAAATCAGTTACGAGGATTCTTAATCTTAGAAATTAAACAAACAACTGTTCTGTTTACAACATATGATAGTTCCTCTGTATCCATGAAGACCGGACAATATCTAACGACATCCTCCTCTACAATACTCCAATACATCTGAAAAAAATACGGATTTAGACTATCGATATCCGGTAAAATTAGCTGCATTCAAAATAACTTAAAAATAAAGGACACTTGATTTTTGAAAATGCACATTTAAAACTTGATCTTATAATTTAAATATCATTACTAAAAATGAAGACATGACTTAAAAGAAATTCATAACCTTTTTTTTATGTTTTAGTTTGGAACTGAGGGAGTACCATAGTTTAATCTTCACTTTTGAAGTGGGTTGCAGCTTCTGCTAAGATTTGGATACTTCAATCTCTGGTATGGACTACTATATCATTAACAATTTCTTCCTTTATACTTGAGCTTTAGTTCAGTTTTATGGCGAATATATTGTGTTCTTTTGCTCGTTAGACAGTTAGTCTGGCAGAGTGTCAGTGGTTATGCTTCGTGTGCATGTAAACTGTTCGACGAATTGTCTCTATTATTAGATAAACTCTTAATGTAACATACAACTATTTTTTAATTTTATTTCAAAGTGGAAATTCATTTGAGGTGTCTTATGAGAGATTATGTATATACATTATTTTTGAAATTGATTTATTACGTGATAATGATTTGATCCATAACTTGGATGTTTTTGTAGGGATATGAAATGGGTAAATGCTTAAGGAAGGATTATATCAGCGATCTTCTCGAGAGCATTACTGATTCCATACTAACAAAACTCCCAATAAGGGATGCTGTAAGAACCAGCATTTTGTCTACCAAGTGGAGGTATCAATGGGCGACCATGACAAAACTTGTATTTGAAAAATATACGTCCTTAATTAGTGACGGAAAACTTGCTGAGCAAGAAGTTTCAAACTTTATCATGCGATTTCTTTTTCTTCATCACGGGCCTATCTATAAGTTCAAACTATCTGCTACATGCTCCTTGAATTCTACGGATATGGATCAATGGTTGCTTTTCCTATCGAGAAAAGATATAAAAGAGTTAGTTCTGAAGTTATACGGACACTATCGGACGATACCTTCTTGTATTTTTTCGTGTCAGAAATTGACCAAATTGAGCCTTCAAGGGTTTGAATTGAAACCTCCTTTAAGTTTTCATGGATTTCCATGTTTGAAGTACCTTAACCTATGTAGTGGCTCGTATACTGTTGAGGTTATTGAAAACCTTATTTCAGTTTGCCCTATTCTAGAAAAGTTTATACTTGGAAATTTCGGCAACCCTCTTGGTTTGGACATCCATTGCCCAAATCTGAAGCATCTTACGTTGCATGGGGAGTTTACAAACTTACATCTTGAGCATTCTCCGCTTCTGGATGTCTTAAGGGTAAACTTTGGTGCACAGGTAAATGTAAAGACTCTAAGAGTGTTTCTACTTAGCTTAATAAACTCAATGAATAAGAATTAGGAATGCCGTCTTTTTGTACCCTCACCCTCTTGCTGTTGTCCTTTTTGTTCAGGCTTGGGAATGTAATGTCCCTATGAAACTTCCAGTTACATATGACCGTCTAAAGTTTATTGACCTTCAAAGAATAAATTATGAAGAGATTAATGCAGTGCTGTACGTTCTTCACTTGATTTTGCGGTCCCCTAATCTACAAAAACTGGAAATTGAAGTAAGTCACATGTCCTAGTTATATTCAGGTCTTTATTAAATTATCAGCCTTTAATCCTTTTTGATCCCACAGGCTACACAATTCGAAAGTTCTCCTGATAAAGTTGCTGATTTGGATTTTTGGGAGAAAGAATGTCCTACTGATTTCACATTTAAGCATCTTAAATCAGTAGAGATGGAAGGTTTGTCCAACAAAAATTGTGTGAAATTTCTCAAATTTGTGCTTGGACGTTCTCCGGTGCTTGAGGTAATGATAGTTTCACCTCACAGAGCTTAAAAAGGGAAAATGAACATGGCGAATGAAGTGATGCATTTCCAACGTGCTTCTCCAGTAGTTGATATAATATTCTATGACTAGTCATCTGAAGCATACATATAGGCCCTCTTTTTGTTCTTAGCTGCTTTATTTTGTCAATTCTCAAATTGTGGATTCTACAAGACTTTGATGACGATTCTAGATGATTTTTTATTGGATGATAAAGCATAATTTTTATATTTTTGAGTCTACTTGTCATCTTAACAAAATGGTGTTCCGGCGTACAAGTTAAAAAAATGAAATTTTAATTTTTTTTTTCTTTTGAAAGATGTCCTCAAAGAAAGTTGTAGAGTTGTATACCAATTGGTCTAATTTTATAATCTGACGCATCATTCGTGGGCGTGGCAGCACCGATTTATCATGTACCTGTAAAACTAGATTTGCTAAGAGAATATAATATGCTTTTCAAAATTGTGTTTGAAAATAAATTTTGAAAACCATAATTAGGTAGAAAAGCAACTGAAGTATTTGATATCATACAACTATACAGTAACATGCAACTATCCTGCACTTTTACTGGTTTACGGGATCAGACTCCGTTAAACCCACTTAAAACACTCATCACTTATAAGACTACATAATCTATTTTAATAATAAAGTTCATAATATTTTTTAATAAGTTTTGTAATAACAAATATACCTCTCATATTCACGTCAATAATATTTTGTATCTTATTTAAGTTACTTGAATATGTATTTAAAAGTATCAAATCCTATTAACAATGAAAATTTCTTAAATACCATACTAATATTACATTCTAACCAGGGACGGAGCCAGAAACCGGTGGTTGGGGTGGCGAAATTTTTATCGAACTAACTAATATTTATTTATTATTTATTATATATTAAATAAATTAATAAATATTACTTTTAACAACTTTAATGTACATAATCTACTTAAATTCGTGTATCTAAATTCATTAATATTGTAAACACCATTAATTTTACTACTAAATTCATAAAATTTATATATTTTTGAGGGGGCGAAAATCAAAAATAATTTTTTTTTACTACTAAAAATATAAATATGTAATTTTTTTTTCATAAATTTTAATACTAATTTTACGATTATACCGGAGCTTGGGGTGGCGGCCGCACCCGCCGGCCACCGCCTGCCTCCGTCCCTGATTCTAACTATGCTTGCACCAGTAAGATGCCAGAACGAAAATGTCATAGTTTTTCATATTTGTTCTTAGACGTCCTGTGCTGATCAACTGTTTGACAAACTGTCTATTTTTACAAGTTACAAGTGCAATTATATCGATAGGGTCTTGCTCCACTAAAAAATATTGAAAAAATTTGGAATATTATCTATCGAGTTTGAATGAGAAACTTAATGTAATTTTTGAATTGTCATGACCACTCAATTCAGCTATCTGGCCAGAGTTGTCTATAATATGATTGTTGAATAGTGTTGAGAAGAAGAGTTAGAAAAACATGTCTGAATTGTTAGGGTATAGGCTTTGAAATTTAGTTCATGGGAGCCGTTGGCAGATTCAAATGTTTTGTTTGCAAAGGATGGTTTGTTTTGTTCTGGGAGACGAATGTCCACAGTCTTGAGCACGGTCGAGGGGGCTTAATTATTGAAGGGGACGATTGAATAATCGGGCTCAGAGTACATCTTCATCTTCTTAGTCATCACAAATCTGGCCTATAAGATGAGTGTGAATTTGGTTTCGGATTTTAAACAACGTTTGATAAGAGGAGAAATGATTGCCATTTAACTTAAATTTCATCTGAAATTATGAATTTATCAAATAACTAGTCTGTATATGTAAAAAGAAAGTTAAGTTCGGATTTAAATTGAAATTTAAGATATTTAGATTAATAAAAATATGAGAATTTAAAATACAACTCAAATCATATCAATTGAAATTCATTAATTCAAATGAAATGCATGTTAATAAAGGTGATAAATAAGAAGTGACTAACTGAGTGCTTCCTCCCAAGTTCAACTCGCAATATAAATAATTTGTCGAAAGAAAGAAATACAAGATATATGAAAGATTTATTGTCATAACTCTTTTGAATGCAATCTTATTAGAAAAAATGTCCAAAATTAAGAAAGTTACTCATTTCAGAACTAAAAACATGTGTATACTATGGCGAAAAAATACGTGTTTACTTTTTTTCCTGAGAAAAAATATATATTCAAGTAGCACGTGATATTTTATGCATTAATTAATACCCAATACGTGAAATGAATGCGTTATTCTTGCATTTAAATATCAAGAAATCAAAGATATTGAAGACCTCAGAATTGGGGAGTGCTCTCCCAATCAATGAAGGATTATAAAACCTCACATTTCCTCGTAAATTTCAACTTCAGTCTAGGTATTTCCTCAGCTTTTTTCTTTATGCATTTTTTTAAGTATTAGAAAACTAGCAGTAGATTCACACTGCCTCATTTTGCCCATCATTTATTAGATAAACGGTATTTTCAAACATTTTATAACATTCTACCACCAACAACATGTTATAATTGGTTCAGACTTCGAACTAAACTACTGAAATTTTCTCCTACATTTTCAGAAAGAACTCGTGTTTAACCAAAATTTACATGTTTTTTGACTAATAATTTATATGCTTTCCCAGGGATTATATGGATGAAATCACAAGAAAAGATTTTATAAGTAATCTGCCTGACGGCATCAGTGAAATTATCTTAATAAAACTCCCAATAAGGGATGCTGTCAGAACCTGCGTTCTGTCAACCAAGTGGAGGTATCGATGGTCTATCATGAAGCAACTCGTGTTTGACGAAGATTGTGTGTGTGTTCCTCATGGCACTGAATTTAATGAGAAAAATTTCTTTAACTTTATTATGCGATATCTTTTGCTTCATGACGGACATATTAATAAGTTCAGGCTATATGCGTGGTACCTGGATAGAAATCCTGCCATGGATCAAATCCTACTTCTCCTGTCAAGGAAAGGTATTAAAGAGATAGAACTTGATAAAGACATGCCCGAACCATTTATACTTACACCTTCTGCTTTATTTTCTTGTCAGCAACTAATTAGCTTGAATATTTCCGGGTTTGAGGTGAAAACTCCTGTAACGTTTCGAAGATTTCCATTTTTGAAGTACCTTAGCCTAGAATGAGACTTAATTACTAGCAAGGATGTTGAAAACCTTATTTCAGGCTGCCCCCTTCTTGAGAAGTTTATATTTACAAATTTTGAATATCTTTCAGCTCTAAGAGTCCATGCCTCAAATCTGAAGCATCTTATTCTGAACTGCAACTTTAAACACCTATATCTTGAGCATGCTCAACTTCTGGTTGCTATAAGCATAGAAATCGATACAGAGGTAATATGCTGAAATTGTTTTCAGGCTTAATAGATATATAAAAGGCGCTTTATTTATATCTTTTCTAATCTTCGATCTCTTTGAGTTTACAAACGCTTGCATTATTATTGTACTTTTTTCCTGTTTTGCATCAGGCTTCAGAAGGCAACAGCCTTGTGACGGTTCCAGTTACATTTTACTGTCTCAAGTTTATTGAACTAAAAGGCGTAAATTTAAATGACCAGAGTGTTGGAAATGTGTATGGGCTTACTTTAATTTTTCTACTTTAAAACCAGGTGTTTATGTGTGTACCTATACTGTATATAATATGACCAGATGATACACAATAATAAAACACAAACCAGCTTTATATATAATAGCTACAGCCTTTTTTTTATACATGCAGAGAGAGAGAGCTACGACTCTGTTTTGCTTTCTCTGTTTTTTCTACTAGGTGTGTATCTCTTGTACTACCACAACACAACATCAACATCAGGTACTATATATAGACCTCAACATTTACCATACATCATGGCATACATCATATAATTTATTACACACAAAGACTTTTTACCAGCCTACAAACTATGACTCTAATAACTACTTATATAGCTGGAGTTAGTTATATGCTTCATTTCCCATGCATATGTACATGTTGGTGTTTGCTACCCTTCCTTATCCAGTTCATATTTTAGCCATGTATTGTAGTTAGCATAGCCACCTTATTTCTTGGATTAATACATCCTGCATATAGTCCAGAGGTTTTGACAATAGTATATAACATTAATCATCCAGCCTTAAATCTTAAATGTGTACAGCTGGTGCACGCATGTATGGTTTTATTTTTTTTATTCATATTACTCCTTCGCAGTTGTTTTGTTTGACCTAACTAGTTGCTGCTCGTGGATTTTTGGAAGTTTGTTTCCTGACTGCTGCTTTATCTATATTCCACCCAGCTGTTATTATTAATACCTTCAGGAGGAAGAGTTTGAATAATTCTAACACTCCCCCTCAAACTCGACTTTGTATTCCCAACTTATTTTTTATTTTGTAAAACACATCCAGCTTCAAAGGCTTCGTAAATATATCTGCTAAATTTTTATTTGTCCTGCAGTGCACTAACTCCACGATTTTATCATTCACTTGTTCACGAAGAAAATGATATTTAATATTGATGTGCTTGCTGCGACTGTGTGACACTGAATTTTTCGTGAGAGAAATAGCAGATTTATTATCCACATAAATTTGAACCGGACCTTCCTCTACGAGATTTAACTCGCCCCAATATGTAGCCTAGCCACATAGCCTGACATGCGCATGCTGCTGCTGCCATGTATTCCGCCTCACATGTTGAGAGGGCAACTGTCTGTTGCTTCTTTGATGACCACGAAAATATTGCTGAACCGATATGAAAAGCATATCCCGATGTGCTTTTCCCGTCATCCAAATCACCGCCATAATCACTGTCTGAGTAACCTACTAATTTTGAATCTTGAGAATATGTGTAAAATAAGCCATGATCTAGTGTACCTTTTATGTATCTCAAAATTCTTTTAGCTGC
This sequence comes from Apium graveolens, assembly GCF_009905375.1. Lineage (NCBI taxonomy): Eukaryota > Viridiplantae > Streptophyta > Magnoliopsida > Apiales > Apiaceae > Apium > Apium graveolens. The sequence goes on from NC_133652.1 coordinate 34,573,703, forward strand.
CATGAAGTGATCTTGCTTCGGTTTCTCCATGTACCTGCTAACCAATCCAACTGCATATATTATATCTGGACGAGTAAAAGTTAGGTACCACAGACTTCCAACCAAACTTTTGAACAATGTCGGATTTACCGACTCCCTTGTTGAATCAACTCTGAGCTTTATGCTCGGTTCTACTGGCGTGCTTATTGGCTTGCATTCCTCCATTCTGAACTTCTTTAAAATCTGCTCCGCATATTTTTTCTGCGACATAAAAATCCCGTCTTTGTTTTGCTTCACCTCGACTCCAAGAAAGTATGACATTTGACCAATATCTGTCATCTCAAATTCGTTAGTCATAACTTTCTTAAAATTATCAAACATACCAGGGTTGTTTCCAGTAAAGATCATGTCGTCCACGTATAAGCAAACGATCATAATATCTCCCCCTGAATTTGTTTTCGTGTAGAGAGCATGCTCGTATGGACTTTTCACAAAACCATTTTTCTGAAAATACTCATCAACCCTTGTGTTCCACGCTCTCGGTGCCTGTTTTAGGCCGTACAAAGCTTTCTTTAGCCGGTAGACTTTATCTTTCTTGCCTTTCTGAACATATCCTGGAGGTTGTTCGATGTAGACTTCTTCTTCGAGATAACCATTTAGAAATGCCGACTTCACGTCCATATGAAAAATCTTCCATTGATTTTGAGCGGCAATTGCTGTAAGAAGTCTGATGGTGTCAACTCGCGCAACTGGAGCAAAAACCTCATCATAGTCAATGCCATATCGCTGCTTGTAGCCTTTAGCCACTAGTCTCGCCTTGTGCTTTTCCACTTCACCATCCTGATTTGTCTTTGTCTTGTAGACCCACTTGACGCCAATTGCTTTATATCCTTCTGCAAGATCTGTGAGCTCCCATGTATCATTTTTCTTGATTGCGCCAATTTCCTCATCCATGGCTTTGTTCCATTTGCTTTCTTCAGAAGCTTCCTCAAATATAACTGGATCACATTCAACCATCAAGCAAAATAAGGAATAATCAAAGGATGTTTGTACCGGACTTGTAACTTCGTAGATATTATCCAGTCCGCATCTTTCGTGGTGCTCCCCCTGAACTGCTGCTTCCTCCCGTGGATGGTGTCGATCCAGGAGTTTGTTGATTTGGACTTGGTGGAGGAGTTTGATCATCATCTCTGTCATCTTCAATGTTCTGGTTATCACTGTCATCGTCATCACCATTGAAAAATAAACCAGCAACTTTTCTTTCATCCTCGCTCCATCTCCAGTAATCTGATTCATCGAACTCAACATCACAAGAAATGATTAATTTCTTCTTCAGGGGATTGTAGAGTCTGTACGCCTTGCTTCTTTTGTCATATCCGGTAAAAATATACTTTTCGCCTTTGTCATCCAGCTTCTTTCTTTTCTGATCAGGAATATGGGCATAAACAATACACCCAAAAATTCCGAGATGTCCAACTGATGGTTTGCTCCCGCTCCATGCTTCATTTGGAGTTTTGTTTCTGACACTTTTTGTTGGACAACGATTCAACAAATAAAATGCACATAGAACAGCTTCCGCCCAGAAAGTTCTTGGCAATTGCTTTGCTTTCACCATACTCCTTGCCATGTCAAGAATTGTGCGGTTCTTCCTTTCTGCAACGCCATTTTGCTGAGGAGTATATATCGTTGTCAACTGATTAATTCCATGAGCTCTACAGAAACTTCTGAACAAGTTTGAAGTATACTCGCCTCCTCTATCTGATCTGAGTGTCTTCAAATACTGGCCACTTTATTTTTCAGCCAATGCTTTGAACTCCTTGAATTTATCAAGAGCCTCCGACTTTTATTTTATGATATACACCCAACTTTTCCTTCTAAAATCATCAATAAAAGTTAGGTAATACCTATTACCTCGAAGTGATAGAATATCAAACAGACCAGCTATATCTGTGTGAACTATCTCCAATGACCTCCTTGCTCTCCATGATTTTCCAACGGGAAAACTTTGTCGATGTTGCTTCCCCTTTACACATGCTTCACACAAATTTTCTGGTTCGTTGATTTCTGGCAAACCGTCCACCATTTTTGTCTTTGACAATAATTTTAGGCCAGAAAATCCAAGATGACCATATCTCAAATGCCACAACAACGAGTCATTTTTAATGACCGACTTTAAGCACTTCTGCACATTCGTTTGCATATCAAGCGTAAACAAACGATTCTTTGACATCTCCACATTTGCAATCAATTCCCGAGCTTGATTTCTGATAATGAGGGAACTGTCCTGCATCTGAATATTATATCCTTTCTCCACAAGTTGGCCAAGACTGATAATATTATTTTTCAATGCAGGAATATAATAAACATCATTTATATATTTCTTTTCACCTTTCTTTGACATAATCGTGACGGTACCTTTTCCTTTCACCGGAATCTTTGACGAGTCACCAAAAGTAACTTCTCTGCTGATGGTGTCGTCTATCTCCGTGAATAATTCCTTGTGACAAGTCATGTGATTACTGGCCCCTGAGTCAAGATACCAAACATTCTTCTTGCTTTCCTCGTCTCCTTTGTAAGTGAGGAACATAGCAGTGCCAACATCTTTGTCTTCTTTTGCTGCTGCAAAATGACTTCTTTCTTCTACCTTTGGTGCTCTACACTCATAACTGAAATGGCCATATTTATTACAGTTATAGCACTGATATTGAGACTTATCACCTCGTTGTTGATATCCGCCTCGTCCTCGGCCTCTGAAATTTTGACCACGAACAGATGGCTGATACCCTTCAGAATTCTGGCCTCTATTGAAGAACTGTCTTCCTCGTCCTCTTCCACCACTGTAACCACCTCTAAAGCCACTTCTGCCACGTGCAGAACTGCTACTGCCAGAACTGTCACCAATGGACACCTTACTTTGCAATGCCTTTTCCAAATGGCTTACATCATCATACTGTTTCATTCGCTGCTCGTGGGCTTGAAGAGAACCTACGAGCTCATAAATAGAAATCGTGGATAAGTCTTTTGACTCTTCGATAGAAGTAACAACATAATCAAATTTTCTTGGTAATGAACAGATCAACTTTTCCATGACCCGAACATCATCGAAACTTTTCCCATTTCTTTTCATCTCATTTGTCACCGTTTTCAAACGCGTAACAAATTCACCAATATTTTCGGAACTCTTCATCTTCAAATTTTCGAACTCCCCACGTAGTATTTGGAGCCGAACCTTTTTGACTTTCTCGACACCTTGGAATGATTTCTGCAGAATCTCCCACGCGTCTTTCGCCATTTTTGCATTTGAAATTTTTTCAAAGGTTGATTCATCAACACCTTGAATAATTGTGTACAACGCCTTTTTATCTTTTTTCCGGATCTCCTTTAACGCCGTCTTCTCGGCATTTGGAAGCGCTGCTTCAGCGGTTGCATCAGCGGGCTCGTTGAACCCATTTTTGACAATTTCCCAATTATCGTAAGAACCGAGTAACACCTTCATTTGGATACTCCAATTCCCGTAATTTGTGGACGTCAATTTTGGAATGTTGGGTTGCACCATATTTGCCATTTTTCACGAACGTAACCTTGGCTCGGATACCACTTGTTGGAAACGTGTATGAGCTTACTTTGATTTTTCTACTTTAAAACCAGGTGTTTCTGTGTGTACCTATACTGTATATAATATAACCAGGTGATACACAATAAAAAAACACAAACCAGCTTTATATATAGTAGCTACAGCCTTTTTTTTATACATGCAGAGAGAGAGCTACAGCTCTGTTTTGCTTTCTCTGTTTTTTCTACTGGGTGTGTATCTCTTGTACTACCACATCACAACATCAACATCAGGTACTATATATAGACCTCAACATTTACCATACATCATGGCATACATCATATAATTTATTACACCCAAAGACTTTTTACCAGCCTACAAACTATGACTCTAATAACTACTTATATAGCTGGAGCTAGTTATATGCTTCATTTCCCATGCATATGTACATGTTGGTGTTTGCTACCCTTTCTTCTCCTGTTCATATTTTAGCCGTGTATTGTAGTTAGCATAGCCACCTTATTTCCTGGATTAATACATCTTGCATATAGTCCAGAGGTTTTGACAATAGTATACAACATTAATCATCCAGCCTTAAATCTTAAATGTGTACAGCTGGTGCACGCATGTATGGTTTTATTTTTTATTCATATTACTCCTTCGCAGTTGTTTTGTTTGACCTAACTAGTTGCCGCTCGTGGATTTTTGGAAGTTTATTTCCTGACTGCTGCTTTATCTATATTCCACCCAGCTGTTATTATTAATACCTTCAGGAGGAAGAGTTTGAATAATTCTAACACGGAGTGAAGCATTATATGTTCTTTACTTGATTTTGCAGTCTCCTAATCTACAGGAACTTCAAATTTCAGTAAGTCACATGTCCTCTATATTCTGCGCACCTTTACCTGTCCATCATTATGTACTTCTAGCACTGTTTATTGTTCTTTTATCAGCCCACCATCAGTTATCTTGAGTCATGTAATCATTCTACTTCTTTTTTGTTAATTATCCTATGAATTTATAATCCCTTTTGATCACATAGGCTACAATAGACAAATCCTTGGTTTATTATTTCATTTATCCTGTGATGCTAATTCTCTTTTAATGACACAGGCTGTAGCATTAAACTTTTCCTATTTTAAAGCTGCTGATATGAACTTCTGGGAGAAAGAATGCCCTACTGATTTCATTTTGAAGCACCTTAAAATAGTAAAGTTATCAGGCATTTGCAGCAAAAGAGACCTGAAATTCATCAAATTTGTGTTGGGACGTTCTCCGGGTCTTGAGATGATGAGAGTTGCATATAATGATAAATACAATTATTTCAGAAAAAATATAAATATAGAAAATAACATTCTACATTTTCAACGAGTTTCTCCCAAGGTTGATATAAGTTTTTTCACCTCTTCCTCTTAGATAATTTCTCATGTCTTTGGGTCCTCCCCTTTGTTTTAATATGTTTATTTGGTCAGCTTATAGATATGCAAGTGAATAAGAGATGTGTATAATAAAACAATCAGCTTTTAGAAATTCACACTTGTGCATTTCACAACTGAGGTCCTTTCGTCAATTACAATTAAGGAAATATTTTCCTGTTATCATATTTTGCGCATGTTATGTTACTGAATATTTTGATAGCGGCCATGCTTCTTTTTCCGAAATAATTGAATTCTACCACTCGTTAGAGCCAAATGTACACATTTTTAGTGAAAATTGTATTTCTCAAGTAACACAATTTCAATTTTTTCCAAGAACGACAACTCTACCAAGCCCCAAATCTAGCACAATCGCAGCAGTCAAGGCATAAATTGAGACCACACAAAAGAATTAATCATATGTTGGTTCAAATATATATTTATAGTAGAGGAGTTCATGACTGGATCAGAAATAATAATTTTAGTCCACCTACAAGGTTTTGCTAAGAAATATATTTCAGTAGTAAAATAGAACTGCAACTACAAACCAACGTTTCATTTATTTATAATATTTTAATGATCAGTCCAAAATAATTAAATATAACTGTTCAATGCTTTATGTTGCACATTAACTGTATGGCATTTCGTTTCTCCCAATGTTTTTGTAAAGATAGACGTGTAAACATATAATTTAGTGTATGATGAGAGTGATCTCATCCTGCTGCAAGTTGGGTGTCGGTTCAATTATGGTTAAGCCATTTTACCCCATTTTTATGCTTTTCTAGGGGATATTATAGGATGTGTAAATGCTCAAGGAAGTATAAAATCAGTGATCCGCCACAAACCATTATAGATTTTATTCTAATAAAATTCGGGATGAGGGATGCTGTAAAAATCAGCAATTTGTCTATCAAGTAGAGGTTTCAATGGACGACCATGACCCAACTCGCATTTGACGAAAGTTGTGTGATTATACCGGAAGATGAAAATACAGATAAAGATACAGTTAACTTTATTATGCAATTTTTACTACATCATGACAACCCTTTTCATAAGTTTCTACTATCTACTTCGTGCTTGACTAAAGCTACTGATATAGAGCAATGGTTACTTTTCGTATCAAAGAAAGAGATTAAAGTCTAGATCTTTATGTATGGAGATACGATTGTTAGTGCAAAGACCAAAGGTTCCGCAAACCTACTTGTATATTTTCATGCCATACACTGACTAAATTGAAGCTTTCTGGGTATGAAGTAAGGCCTCCTATAGGATTTCAAGGATTTTCATGTTTGAAGCACCCTGACATATATGGTGGCGCAGCTCCTGCCGAAGCTGTTGACAACCTTATCTCAGGCTGCCCTCTCCTTTGAGAAGTTTAAATTTTCATATATATATATATATAAATATATATTTGACCCTCTAGTTTTAGTTTTGACCATCCATGCCCCAAATTTAAAGTATCCATCTTTGTCTGATGCCTGTAAAGACATATATCTTTAAAAACATATATATTGAGCAAACCCCACGTCTTCCATAAGTTTACGAGTCACTCACCAACTATTTCCTTCACCTCGCGTCGTCCCTTGACTTTTGTTGGAGATAATGATGGTGACTCCTCCCTTACTCGCGCGCCCAATTTTTGCTGCGACGCCGTGACAACACCCCGTGGTTGCCTACTTTGCCTGGCGACACACGCCCCTTACTACTGTGAACTTCTAAAAAGCATTTCTACGTGGCTTTACATCCTCGTTTATCTTCCTTTAAAGATGCCCACTCGTTTTGTACACTTACCTTCTTTTTATTGACCCTTTTGTATAGTCGCTGTAAGGTAATTTCCATACTAAAGTTCTAGTAACATATGACTGTCTAAGGTTGATAGGCCAGAAATAACCAAGCCCAAATAAAGGAACAGAAGCCCAGAAAGATAAACACCCCACGCCCAAACTGGAGTGGTCCCCGGCACCACGTGGCACAGGACAAAAGAGTCAACTGTCTCATGTTACCCAAAATGGAACAATTGCATCCCAGCCGTTCATGTGCATAGATCCCAAGGCAACATTGGTGGAAGAAGGGCATCTGACCCCACAGTCCATTCAAACCGTCCAATCAGTCACCAACCAGGAAGGATCAAGGGCTAGGATGAAGAGGTATAAACCCCAAAAACCCTAAATCATGGGACCTATAAAAGGCCCCAAAAAGAGGGTTTTAGGGGTTGAAAAACATTTGACTGCTACACACCTATACACACACCACTATACACATTTTGAATAGCTCCTTCTTCCCTCTTCTTCTTCTTCTTCAACAAACCCCATTTCTTATTCTCACACCGGAGTTACCGCGGGGAACAACCCCCCCTCCGGTTCTGTTTTGCAGAGTCCCCTACCGAGCAGGTTAACCTCACCCCGATTGTCACGTGGACAGGGCTCTAGCGTATGTGAGAGAGGAGAAGACCTGGGAAGAAATAGAGTTATCATTGGCGCTAGAAGGAGGGGTCGAACCTCCGGTGGCGTGGTGACATTTCCAGCTACATTACACAGCTCCAAAAGCCAAGGAAACCCCCTCTCCGGTAAGAACAAAACCCTCACTCTCTTCACAGCTTACTTTTCTTATTTTTCCCTCCAGAACAGTCACACACCCTGGTGCACCCCTGTTACTACTCCCATAATCTGTTCTGAAACTAATGACCACGAGAAAAAGCAAAACTTCGATCTCCGGAACTATTCAGCCCACCGTTTCCCCGCCCAGGGACGGCGAGATGGAAGATATAGAAGAAGAGCCCCCCATAACTCGTGCTTCATCTCAGCTCCAGCCCGGAGACCAGAGGATAACTATAGAGAAAGCAGCCCACAAGTATGCTGAAACCTCTACAAACCCTTGGGGAAACATGACCACAGAGCAGATTCAAGCGGCTATAGACCTGTGGAAGGAAAGGAATAAGGCTCCTGAAACCCGTCCCGGGGATCAGGAGGAGCACTCGGAAGAATCTCGGGGCTCAGTCTTGGACCAAATTGGTAGAACTAAGAGGCCGTCAGAGGACGCCCGAGACGAGATCAAGAGGGCCACGCTCCGGGACCGCATCCGGAAGGAAGAAGAGGCCAAGGCGAAAGCTAACATTATAAAGAGTGTCCAAGAGGAGGAAGCCAAACTAAAGAAGAAGACACGCCGAATTCATGTCTCTTCGGATTCCGAACCAGAGAAGGAATCTAAGCAGGAGCAAATGACCCGGGTTCTCCGGGATCTCAAAAGAAAAGTGGAAGAAGGCGTGGAAGTCGGGGTGGCGGCCACGCCCTTCACCAGAAAGCTAGAATCCGCCCCAAGGGAACCAACACTCAAACACTTCAACTTCGACTCTTTTGACGGGCTTGCCGACCCTGAAGAACATCTCAAGTACTTTGAACAGATCTCAAACATATATGATTATAATGACCTCACCAAATGTCGTTTCTTCACTTCAACACTAAAGGGAGGGGCTTAAAAATGGTTCAGCAGAATCTCCTCCCGGAGCATCGACTCTTGGAAGGACTTCCGGGAGATATTTCTCAAAAGGTTCAGGACGAACCACATGAACGAGCTCTAGATGTGCCACTTGGAAACCCCATTCAAAAAAGAAGTAGAGAAACTCTACCTGAATTCATCAAAAGGTTTCAGGAATCAGTCAACCAGCTCTCCAACCTTGAGGAAAAAGAAGCCGTGAATATTTTCCGGCGTAATCTCCACCCAGTTTTATGCGAGGGCTACGTGAAAGACCTGATCCACAGGGAGCTCCAAATCCTTGCTTCGGCTTATGCGATGGCTTCAAAGTTTATCAAAGAAAATGACTTCCTTACCTCGATGAAGATGAACAGGCAGATTCGGGATGCTGATGAGTCTCCGGAACGCCACTCCACCTACAGAAAAGAAAAGAGACACAAGGTAGACAAACAGACCAATTATGTACAACAGTCTCGGGGGACCCCACCCCGAGGCGATTACTCCAGAGCACATAAGATTGAAAGAAAGCCTAAGCCCAAAAGGGAGCCAAAGCCGGAGCCCGAGTGGACTCCACTCAACTGGCCCCGGGCTGAAATCTTGAGAGAAGTCAAAGGAAAACCCTTTTATTACCCCCCGAAGCCACTGTTGGCACCCTCGGGAACAGGGCTCGGGACAAACATTGCGGGTATCACGAGGATCATGGCCACACTACAGAGAACTGCTTCTCTTTCAAAATATTCATTGAAGATCAAATCAAGAAGGGCAACATGAACCAGTACCTATAAAGGAGACTCGAGGACAGAGATAAGCCCTCAAGCAACAACAAGCACGTGGTCAATGTGATCTTCGGGGGATCCAGCTCCCCCCGGAGCCCAGATATGGGCAGTGATATCATGATGATTAGCCTGCTGATGATGAGCCCATATATTTCTCTAACGCCGACTACGAAGGTCTGGACCCCGAGCACAACCAAGCCCTGGTCGTGACCCTCGACATTGCAGATAATGAGGTACAAAGAATTTTGGTTGACAATGGTTCTTCAGCTAACATCGTCTTTGAGCACACACTTAACAGGATGAAGCTGGGACACCTTCGTATGGATCCATGCCTTGAAGACCCCCTCTACGGATTCGGAAACAATATGATCCCGATCCGAGGGGTAATATATCTCCCCATGATTTTTGGTGCCGCACCCCGGCAATTATCTCATGTCATGAAGTTCTACGTGATAAGTGCTGCATCCTCCTACAACATGATCCTGGGAAGGCCCACCATCACCAAGCTCTGGGCCGTCCCGTCCATAATTCACTTGAAGCTGAAGTTTCCCACCCCGGGAGGCATCGGATAACTCAGAGGAGACCGGGGCACATCTGGAAAATGCTACGGACAAGCACTGGTCATGGCCGAAATTGACCCAGAAATAACCAAGCCCAAATAAAGGAACAGAAGCCCAGAAAGATAAACACCCCAGGCCCAAACTGGAGTGGTCCCCGGCGCCACGTGGCACAGGACAAAAGAGTCAACTGTCTCATGTTACCCAAAATAGAACAATTGCATCCCAGCCGTTCATGTGCATAGATCCCAAGGCTGTGGAAGAAGGACATCTGACCCCACAGTCCATCCAAACAGTCTAATTAGTCACCAACCTGGAAGGATCAAGGGCTAGAATGAAGAGGTACAAATCCCAAAAACCCTAAATCTTGGGACCTATAAAAGGCCCCAAAAGGAGGGTTTTAGGGGTTGAAAAATATTTGTCTGCTACACACCTATACACACACCACTATACATATTTTGAATAGCTCCTTCTTCCCTCTTCTTCTTCTTCTTCTTCTTCTTCAAGAAACCCCATTTCTTATTCTTACACCGGAGTTGCCGTGGGGAACAACCCCCTCCGGTTCTGTTTTGCAGAGTCCCCAACCGAGGAGGTTAACCTCACTCCGGCTGCCACGTGGACAGGGCTCTAGCATATGTGAGAGAGGAGAAGACCCGAGAAGAAATAGAGTTATCAAAGGTCAATTAAACTTGTAGACATAAGTTTTGAACAGCTGAACAATTTGTTATGCGTGCTTCACTTGATTACGCAGACTGCAGTTCCCTAATTTACAAGAACTTCAAATCATGGAAAGTCCTGTCTGTTTCCTCTTAATTTGTTCGGTCGTTATTATATACTTAGTTTTTGTTTATTACATTGTTCATCAACCTTTACTAATTTAGAATCCATTTTGATTAGGCAGACTGGCAGACTCGGATTAGAGGAGGTTGGTTTGAATTTTTGGGAGAAAGAATGTCCTGCTGATTTCACATTCAAACAACTGAATTTGGTTGATATGTCTTTCGTGTCCAGCGAAACTGTTATGCAATTTCTTAAATATGTGCTTATGCATTCTCTGGTGCTTGAGGTGATGAGTATTTCCATTCATGGCAATACAAATGGGAAAATGAAAATGCTGAATCAAGTGCTTCGTTTTCAACGAGCTGAATTTGAAATAAAATTATCTGAGTAGTCATCTTATTACAAGTCATGCATCTTCTTTCCTCCTTGTGCTGTAGTATTTAGGTTATTTAAAAATTCGAGTTCGGTTCGAAAAAAATAGTATATTTATAATATTATATGTATAAATAATATATTTTATTAATTATATATATTAAATATATTTTATAATTATTTCAATTTAATATTTTATTTATAAAAAATATATATAATTAATAGTTTGATATTATTTGTTACTTAAAATAATATTTATTTTTTAAAAAAAAATACAAATGATGTTCGCGAACAGTTCATGTTCGTTCATGTTCGGTTCGATATGTTCGCGAACAGTTCGTGTTCGGTTCGAATTTTACCGAACTCGAGTTTGGACAAGAAATTTTGTCCGATAATCTTATCGAACAATGTTCGGTTCGTTAAGATTTTGTCCGAGTTCGTTAAAAGTTCGTCCAAGTTCGGTTCATTTACAACTCTACAAAAAATCTTTAAATTAAAGTAGTCAAGCTTTTGCGCAAGTTTTGAATTCTTGAAGACTGTATATGTAATTTCTTATATCCTGTTAGTCACTTTCCAGGAGAATGATCAGACCATATATATGTAGCTAAACATGACAATAAACAACTCTACCAAACGCCAAAACAGACAATTCAGCAAGGGCCCTGAAGTCTTGCACAACGGGGTTAAGTCATAGCTCGAGGGAAATGAATTGATGAAGTCTATATGATTGTTGAATAGTGTTGAGAAGAAGAGTTAGAAAAACAAATATCGGAATGTTAGAGTAGCCTTTGAAATTTTGTTCACGGTAACCATTCCAGATTCAAATGTTTTGTTTCCAAAGGATGACCCATTTTGTTCTGGGAGATGAATGTCCACACTCCACAACCTTAAGCGCGGTTGAGAGGGCTTAAATTGTTTAAAAGGACTGACTGAATAATCGGACTCGGATTACATCTTCATTATCTCAGTCATCACAAGGTTTTTCAATTCCTTTCATGTGTATATGTCCAGGGTGAACGCGGGTCAGGTTGGCGGTTTAGAGGTAATAAATCGAACCAACCCAATTAATTCAATTTTTAAAAAATGAACCCGTTAACCGAAAAAATTATATTCAACCCAACCCTACCCTTTATATATTGGGTCGGGTTGGTTCGGATTGGTTTGGGTTAAAACTCGAATAAAACTATTTAGATATTTTTAGGAGTCAAAATTACAAATAATTTTAATTAAAAGTTGAAGCGTACCCCATAATATATGTACCGTGTACTCTTCTAGTTTAAAGTTAATAACTTATGGTGTGTTACCCGTAAAATAATTACTCCCTCAGTCCCTTCCAATAGTTTACATTTCTGAGGAAATATCCAACACGCATTTTAAGATGCATAAAAACTATAGTTATGTAACTTATTTATACAATTTTTTTTTCTGAATAAAAGTTGAATGTTTTAATTTTTATTCAAAAAAAACAAAATTATAAATTTTTTTTACAGAATTATACTTTATATGCACCTTAAAATGCGTGTCGGACATTCTCTAAAAATTGTAAACAATTGAAAGGGACAGAGGGAGTATTTTATTTCAAATATATTATTTATTACAATAAATACATAAATTAAAATTTCTAATAATAATACCATAATCAAAAAATCGGGTTAGGTTGGGTTCATAAGGGTTTAAATTTTTTGAATCTTGACCCAACCCATTATATTCGGCTTGACAAAAAATTAAATAAATTAAAATTCGGGTTTTGGATAATTCGGCTCCATCGGCCGAAATAAGGGGTGGGTTGGGTCGGTTTTGCGATTTGGTCGGTTTTTTGTTCAACCCTATATATATGTCTATATAGATATATATTTTTCATGTGATTATAATCTAATTATAGTTTTTTTTTTTAATTTTTGATATAAGCTTTTTACATACATGTGCATAATTTAATGTAAATTAGTTGTCAGCGTATAAATACCGGGATAGCAAAAACCATGCCATCCTGTAAACTCTATACACAAATCACCAGTTAGACTAGTACAAATCCCCATTTACAAACAGTTTTTTACTAAAAATCATAGTTGTAACAGAACATATTACTGATCATAATTTTCAACTTAACTAGAATGAGTATTTAGATAATCAAAGATGTTCAATTATGACAAATTTTTGGGGTTTTCATTTAAGCAAAAGTATAAGTGTTTAGTATATTATCGTAATTGTCAACTTAATCAGATGAGTATTTTAGATAATTAAAGGTGCACAATTATGACAAATTTTTGGATTTTCATTTAAGCCAAAGCATAAGTGTTTAATATGTATTATCGTAATTGTCAACTTAACCGGAATGAGTATTTTACATAATCAAAGATGCACAATTATGACAAATATTTGAGTTTTCATTTAAGTAAAAGCATAAGAGTTCAGTATGTATTCTACTTACTTTCCCTTCCCTACCACAGAACCAACACTTTTATGTGTCAAGTTATCTCTTTGTAGTTTGTGCTCGGGTTACAAGTTACAACCAACTCCATATGTGTGCATTTGAGCATAAAGTAGCATAGCTGATTTGTTGATATATATATGTGTAGACTGATTGCAAAAGCTTCCATTATCTTCTTTAGAGAGAAATAATTGTGTTTAATGAAGCATTGAACTGTAGACCTGGTCTGTAACAACTTATAGATTTTCCTTGTGCTCAACCGATCTCTGTCATGAGGAGTCCGATGACAACTGCCACCATCTGTAATCTCCTTTGGCTCTCACCATTTCCTACTCAGCGATTGGTTGGTTATGGAGATTATTTGACTCATAATTTCTTCACTTTTCTAGGTATATATATGGGCATGTCCTTAAAGAAAGATTTTATCAGCGGTCTGCCTCAAAGCATTATTGAAATCATCCCAACAACACTCCCAATAAGAGATGCCACAAGAACAAGCATTTTAGCTAAAAGTGGAGATATGAATGGGCAACCATGACACAGCTCGTATTTGACAATAAATGCTTGTCTCTTTCCGATGACACAAAAATTGCTCAGAAAGAACTTGCGAACTTTATTTCACAATTTCTTTTACTTCATGACAGCCCTATTCAGTATTTACAAGTTCAAACTATCTACTTGTCAGTCTATAAGGTTTGATGATTTAGATCAATGGCTACTTTTCCTATCAGGCCATCTCGAACAGTTGTGATCCAAAAATTCAAATTTGGATCATCAACTGATCTAAATACTGATCCAAATTTCTGACCAACTCCAAGAGTGTGATCCAAATATTTGATCCTAATTATTTTTTACATATAATTATATATAAATATCATATTAAGCAATTTTATCTTAAATTTATCATTTAATCATTATTAATAATTTATATAACATTTCATAAATTAATTAAATCAAAAAAAATTAATACACATAAAAATATTAAAATTGTGCACTTAATTCACGAAAAACACATTTATTGCAATAATTAATATACAAAATATCATTGATACACACTAATTTTCCGAATTAGTATATTCTTCTCACAAATACTCAATTAATACATTTCTAAGTGCAACATGTGCCTCTTTATTTTTTATTTTTAAATTTTAATGAAATTATGTTTTCTCATTATTTTAAGTTTTATTTTAAAAATAAATTATGATAACTATTAATTATATTCTGTTATTAATTATATAATTAAATAATCAAAAATGTTAGAATTGACAAACTCTCCTGGTGGCGGCTTATCAGTAGGTTGAATAAATGGCTGGTCATCCTTGAAATAAGGTAGGCCAATTTGAAGATTGAAGAAGTCAAAGTTGACAGCTGCATGTATAAGGGAAAGGGTTGACGAAGTAGTATGAAAAACAGAAAAAGAAAGCTGCATGTTGTAAATAAAGATAGCTGGCCACAAATGTCAAGGATCAATCCTTGAAACAAGGTAGGCTATTAATATGTATAAGGATAAAGATATGAGGTATGCAGTGATGTAAGATTGTAAACTTGAAGCCTATAAAAGGCTGTTATTGTGCATGTAATTCATATACACACAGAAAAGGTGAATAGAAATAGAGAAAGGAAAATAGCTGAAGCCTGGAGCTCTCTCTCTGCATGTGCATGTAAAAGAAAAAGGCTGTAGCCTCCTTGTATTATAAAAAGCCGTAGCTTATATATTTATAAATAGAAGTGTATTTTTTGTGTGTTATATATACAGACCTGAGTTATATCTGTGTTTTGGGAAAAAGAAGCCCAAGCCCATTACGTTTCCAACAAGTGGTATCCGAGCCAAGGTTACGTTCGTAAAAAATGGCAAATATGGTGCAACCCAACATTCCAAAATTGACGTCCACAAATTACGGGAATTGGAGTATCCAAATGAAGGTGTTACTCGGTTCTTACGATAATTGGGAAATTGTCGAAAATGGGTTCAACGAGCCCGCTGATGCAACCGCTGAAGCAGCACTTCCAAATGCCGAGAAGACGGCGTTAAAGGAGATCCGGAAAAAAGATAAAAAGGCGTTGTACACAATTATTCAAGGTGTTGATGAATCAACATTTGAAAAAATTTCTGAAGCAAAAACGGCAAAACAAGCATGGGAGATTTTGCAAAAATCATTCCAAGGAGTTGAAAAAGTAAAAAAGGTGCGGCTCCAAGTGCTACGCGGGGAGTTCGAAAATTTAAAGATGAAGAATTCAGAAAATATTGGTGAATTTGTTACTCGTTTGAAAATAGTAACAAACGAGATGAAAAGAAATGGTGAAAGTCTCGACGATGTTCGGGTGATGGAAAAATTACTCCGTTAGTTGATGAGAAAATTTGATTATGTTGTTACTTCTATCGAGGAGTCAAAGGACTTGTCCACAATTTCCATTGATGAGCTCGTAGGTTCACTTCAAGCTCACGAGCAGCGGATGAACCAGTATGATGATGCAAACCATTTGGAAAAGGCGTTGCAAAGTAAGGTGTCCATTGGTGACAGTTCTGGCAGTAGCAGTTCTGCACGTGGCAGAAGTGGCTTTAGAGGTGGCTACCGAGGTGGACGAGGTCGTGGAAGGCAGTCTTTCAACAGAGGTCAGAATTCTGAAGGTTATCAACCATCTGGTCGTAGTCAAAATTTCAGAGGTCGTGGAAGAGGCGGATTTCAACAACGAGGTGACAAGTCTCAATTTCAATGATATAATTATAATAAATTTGGTCACTTCAGTTATGAGTGTAGAGCACCAAAGGTGGAAGAAAGAAGTCATTTTGCAGCAGCAAAAGAAGACAAAGATGTTGGCACTGCTATGTTCCTCACTTACAAAGGAGACGAGGAAAGCAAGAAGAATGTTTGGTATCTTGACTCAGGGGCCAGTAATCACATGACTGGTCACAGGGAATTATTCACGGAGATAGACGACACCATCAGCGGAGAAGTTACTTTTGGTGACTCGTCAAAGATTCCGGTGAAAGGAAAAGGTACTGTCACGATCATGTCAAAGAAAGGTGAAAAGAAATATATAAATGATGTTTATTATATTCCTGCATTGAAAAATAATATTATCAGTCTTGGCCAACTTGTGGACAAATGATATAATATACAGATGCAGGACAATTCCCTCATTATCAGAAATCAAGCTCGGGAATTGATTGCAAATGTGGAGATGTCAAAGAATCGTTTGTTTACGCTTGATATGCAAACAAATGTGCAGAAGTGCTTAAAGTCGGTCATTAAAAATGACTCGTGATTGTGGCATTTGAGATATGGTCATCTTGGATTTTCTGGCTTAAAATTATTGTCCAAAACAAAGATGGTGGACGGTTTGCCAGAAATCAACGAACCAGGAAATTTGTGTGAAGCGTGTGTCAAGGGGAAGCAACACAGACAAAGCTTTCCCGTTGGAAAATCGTGGAGAGCCAGGAGGCCATTGGAGATAGTTCATACAGATATAGCTGGTCCATTTGATATCCCATCACTTGGAGGTAATTGGTATTACCTAACATTTATTGATGATTTTAGCAGGAAAAGTTGGGTGTATATCATCAAAGAAAAATCAGAGGCTCTTGATAAATTCAAGGAGTTCAAAGTACTGGCGGAAAAACAAAGTGGATATTATTTGAAGACACTCAGATCAGATAGAGGAGGCGAGTATACTTCAAACTTGTTCAAAAGTTTTTGCATAACACATGGCATCAATCATCAGTTGACAACATCATATACTCCTCAACAAAATGCCATTGCAGAAGGGAAGAACCGCACAATTCTTGACATGGCAAGGAGTATGGTGAAAGCAAAGCACTTGCCAAGAACTTTCTGGGCGGAAGCCGTTCAATGTGCAGTTTATTTGTTGAATCGTTGTCCAACAAAAAGTGTCAGAAATAAAACTCCGAATGAAGCATGGAGCGGAAGCAAACCATCAGTTGGACATCTCAGAGTTTTTGGGTATATTGCTTATGCCCATATTCCTGATCAGAAAAGAAAGAAGCTGGATGACAAAGGCGAAAAGTGTATTTTTACCGGATATGACAAAAGAAGCAAGGCGTACAGACTCTACAATCCCCTGACGAAGAAATTAATCATTTCTCGTGATGTTGAGTTCGATGAACCAGATTACTGGAGATGGAGCGAGGATGAAAGAAAAGTTGCTGGTTTATTTTTAATGGTGATGATGATGACGGTGATAACCAGAACATTGAAGATGACAGAGATGATGATCAAACTCCTCCACCAAGTCCAAATCAACAAACTCCTGGATCGACACCATCCACGGGAGGAAGCAGCTGTTCAGGGGGAGCACCACGAAAGATGCGGAGTCTTGATAATATCTATGAAGCAACAAGTCCGGTATAAACAACCTTTGATTATTCTCTATTTTGTTTAATGGCTGAATGTGATCCAGTTACATTTGAAGAGGCTTCTGAAGAAAATAAATGGAACAAAGCCATGGATGACGAAATTGGTGTAATAAAGAAAAATGATACTTGGGAGCTCACAGATCTTCCAGAAGGACACAAAGCAATTGGTGTCAAGTGGGTCTACAAGACCAAGACGAATCAGGATGGAGAAGTGGAGAAATACAAGGCGAGACTGGTGGCTAAAGGCTACAAGCAGCGATATGGCATTGACTATGATGAGGTGTTTGCTCCAGTTGCACGAGTTGACACCATCAGACTTCTTACAGAAATTGCCGCTCAAAATCAATGGAAGATTTTTCAGATGGACGTGAAGTCAGCATTCCTAAACGGTTATCTTGAAGAAGAAGTCTATATTGAGCAGCCTCCCGGATATGTTCAGAAAGGCCGGGAAAACAAAGTCTATAGACTGAAGAAAGCCTTATATGGTTTGAAGCAAGCTCCGCGAGCATGGAATACAAGGGTTGATGAATATTTTCAGATAAATGGCTTCGTGAAGAGTCCATACGAGCATGCCCTCTACACGAAAACAAATTCAGGGGGATATATTATGATCGTTTGCTTATACGTGGACGGCATGATCTTTACTGGAAACAATCCTGGTATGTTTGATGATTTTAAGAAAGTTATGACTAATGAATTTGAGATGACAGATATTGGTCAAATGTCATACTTTCTTGGAGTCGAGGTGAAGCAGAGCAAAGATGGGATTTTTATGTCTCAGAAAAAATATGCGAAACAAATTATAAAAAGTTCAGAATGGAGGAATGCAAGCCAGTGAGCACGCCAGCAGAAGCAAGCATAAAGCTCAGGATTGATTCAACGAGGGAGTTGGTAAATCCGACATTGTTCAAAAGTTTGGTTGGAAGTCTGAGGTACCTAACTTTCACTCATCCAGATATTATGTATGCAGTTGGACTGGTTAGCAGGTACATGGAAAAGCCGAAGCAAGATCACTTCATGGCAGCTAAAAGGATTTTGAGGTACATAAAAGGTACACTTGATCAAGGTCTGTTTTACACGCATTCTCAAAATTCAAAATTAGTTGGTTACTCAGACAGTGACTATGGTGGTGACTTGGATGACGGGAAAAGCACTTCAGGCTATGCTTTTCACATTGGTTCTGCAATATTCTCGTGGTCATCAAAGAAGCAACCAACAGTGGCACTATCAACATGTGAAGCAGAATACATCGCGGCAGCAGCATGTGCATGTCAAGCTATGTGGCTAGGCTACATATTGGGCGACTTAAATCTTGCAGAGGAAGGTCCGGTTAAAATTTATGTGGATAATAAATCTGCTATTTCACTTGCAAAGAATCCAGTGTCTCACAGTCGAAGCAAGCATATCAATATCAAATATCATTTTATCCGAGAACAGGTGAACGACAAAATTGTGGAACTAGTACACTGCAGGACGGAAGAAAATTTAGCAGATATTTTCATGAAGCCGTTGAAGCTGGAAATATTTCAGAAAATGAAAATAAAACTCGGAATGTAAAGTCGAGTTTGAGGGGGAGTGTTAGAATTGATAAACTCTCCTGGTGGCGGCTTATCAGTAGGTTGAATAAATGGCTGCTCATCCTTGAAATAAGGTAGGCCAATTTGAAGATTGAAGAAGTCAAAGTTGACAGTTGCATGTATAAGAGAATGGGTTGACGAAGTAGTATGAAAAACAAAAAAAGAAAGCTGCATGTTGTAAATAAAGATAGCTGGCCACAAATGTCAAGGATCAATCCTTGAAACAAGGTAGGCTATTAATATGTATAAGGATAAAAATATGAGGTATGCAGTGATGTAAGATTGTAAACTTGAAGCCTATAAAAGGCTGTTATTGTGCATGTAATTCATATACACACAGAAAAGGTGAATAGAAATAGAAAAAAGAAAAGAGCTGAAGCCTGAAGCTCTCTCTCTGCATGTGCATGTAAAAGAAAAAGGTTGTAGCCTCCTTGTATTATAAAAAGCCGTAGCTTATATATTTATAAATAGAAGTGTGTTTTTTTGTGTTATATATACAGACCTGAGTTATATCTGTGTTTTGGGAAAAAGAAGCCCAAGCCCATTACGTTTCCAACAAAAAATTAATTTAAAGTCTCATAAACTACAAATAACAAAACCATTATTTTATATTAAACCAAGTGATCCAAATTTGGTTCAGAGTGTTTGGATCAGTTTGGATCACTACTATTCACTAATCCAAATTTAGATCACTATTTGGATCACTGTTGTAATGGAATTTGGGGTAATCTGCCCCAAATTTGGATTTTTGATCAATGTTGGATTTGCCCTCAAGAAAAGATACAAACAGCTCAAGAAAAGATACAAACAGCTGATCCTTAAGATGTACATGTGTCCTGTAGACTGTAGTTTCTACCGCACACCTTCTTGTATTTTTCTTGTCAGAAACTAATCACATTGAAGCTTATTAGGCTTGAAGTAGAACCTCCTATAGGATTTCCATGTTTGAAGTACCTCAGCCTGTGGTAGAGAGGTTACTGTTGAGGTTATTGAAAACCTTATATCAAATTGCCCTTTGCTGGAGGAGTTTGATTTATTTACTATTTCTGACTATGCTTTGACCGTTCATGCCCCAAAACTGAAACATCTTACTCGCATGGGAGTTGGGAGTTTTAACGACGTATATCTTGAGCATACTCTACTTCTGGTTACCATATCAATATCCTTTTCACAGGTGAACTGCTTAAAACATTTACACTTGGCTTTATAAGCTTAATAGATAGGGAAAACATTTTATAATTTTTCCTCTTCCCTAACTCGCCGTGTTTACTGTTGACAACGGTGTGCTATTTTTTGTACCGTGACCATCTGAACAATTTGTACCTTCTGCACAGGATTGGGAAGGTAATGTCCTTCTAAATTTCCAGCAATATATGACTGTCTAAAGTCTATTTAGCATAAATTTTCAAAAGATGAATCATGTTTTGTTTGTTCACCAATTGCTTTTGTAGTCCCCTAATTATCTGCAAGAACTTGAAACTGATGTAAGGCACATGTTTTGTTAAATGATAATTTGTGCTTACATCTGCCTGTTCAATATTTTATACTCCGGTTCGTGTTTATTATTCTTTTATCACCATTTAGTAAATTTGCATCACCATTTACCTTTGATTATATAGGCCAGGGCGTGTTCATTATAAAGCTGTTGATTTGGATTTTTGAAATAAAGAATGTCCAGTTGATTTCACCTTTAAGCACCTCGAAAAAGTTAATATGTTAGACGCTTCAAACAAATATGACGTCAAATTTCTGAAATTTGTGTTTGGAGTTCTTGAGATAATGTTAATTTTTTCTGATGAGGATAACAATGAAAAAAATGAATATGGCTGATAATTTCACCCAGTTTTATCTACAAGACTTTGATGAGAACATTTCTGGGGTCAATTTTGAAACATGTAGAGGGTATAATTTACTCTGATTAATCAAGTTTATAACTTTTGAATGTTTATAGCTTGCATTTACCTTATTTTTCTTTTCATATCGATTAGTCTCTTCATTTATCGAGTTCATGGCATCGGCCGAGGTTGATACCTTTATTATTGTAACGCCCCCAAATCCGTGGTCAGAGGATTTGGTCGTCACTATAAAACCTCAATCCAAATCAACCTGTTTAATCAATAAATAAATGCCAGCGGAAGATATTTATCATTTATGACCCCAAACTAATCCAAGATCTTTTAAGGTTACAGTTCTAGAAACAAGAAATCCAAATTCCATCAATAAATTTTTTTCGCTTTCTTTTGACACTCTTTTCAACAAATCTCAATCTCAAAATTAAACCCACTAGTATAACTTCGAAATGAAGTATACTAGGCCCAAATAAAATACACAACTATAATATAATATAATATAAACAACTTTACACAAAAGAACTTACACTAATTCGCAAACCCTGGACCAACCACCTTCCAAGAGCTTTTTCTTGCTTCCTCGAATTACGCAGCTAAACAGCGCAAGCTAATCCTCACTGGAGGTTAAATTTAAAAACAGGCAAGTATGAGCGAAAGAAATGCTCAGCAAGATCATTATGACATATATGGGGTCGTTTTGATATAAAACCTACATCTGCATTAGAGCAGAACATTTAAAATCATAGTTGCTGAATCATAAAATTTTAGTTGAGGAATCCCAGATTTAATTCCTTAATTGTATTCAAAACCAATTTGATATTTTTGAGCGAGATGCTTCAGCAATACTTTGAATCTTGACGAGAATAAAATTCGTAAAACAGTGTTTACGGAAATATCGTAAACCACAATAACATGAGACAATGATTATGGATTGAATCATAAACTTTATTCAAAACTGAACTCTTCAAATTAATACTTATTTTGCTGTCATATCAAATTAGATATCAATATGAACTTTGATGCTCACAACATTCCATACTGAAGTCAACATCATTCATCTATACTAATACCACCTTTGATATTTAACAACAACGTAAGTATCAGCATAAATCAAAATCTGAATCAAAACCGCACTTTACCATTATTCCAAAACAGAAACAGTTGATAAATCATTTATTCTATGAATATCAAAAACAATATGATAATTTAGATTAGGATCATCCTCCGACGGACGTACTATCACATGCTGATCAGCCCGTGTGATAGCACAAGGTCATGATTCATAGAAACGTGACCCCAAAAATACGAGTACTCAAACAAAAAGGCATAACTAGCCTATGGCAAAATGGTGTCATAATATTTCATATGGCACTTAGAAATAGCCCTCCGCTGGACCATCCGTCCCGGTCACTTACGCAATTATGATCCAATCTTAAAACCTTTTATTGAAATGGGGTCATAATAATCGACACCCGACATAATTTTATTCGCCCAATTCTTGGGTAGGAATATTCGCAACCAAATCACTTTTATCAAAATCCAAAACATTTATAAATCCGATAATTGGATAAGTAAAATCACTTGACTATTCTGAACATAGAATAGCAGATGAGTATTTGCATGAACATAATTATTTAATTCAGCGATATGTAAAACATCTATCTATCTTGAACTGAGAATAGAGAAAACAATACTTGCATGATAAGATTTAAAATAAATATCACTTGAACAATAAGTGATGATAGGGATACTTGCCTTTGGGTTTTAGTAGTTAGTCACACTCGCAAAGATGCATCTATTCTGACATTCTGTCTCAAGACATCTCCGTCCTGCTTTTCAACACCTTACTGATATGCTGCTCCTGCGATTGCTAGAAGCCAGATATCCACTTCCATTCCATCTCACTCTTTATCCAACATCTTGTCTTGATCAACTCGAATGATCCGCATCTATAATTAAAATATAGAACTTTAATTATCTAATCGATAACCACTCGACGAACTACGCGTCAAAAGCCTATCGTCTACCTATACGATAGCCCACACACAAGGAAAACAGTCAAACACAAGACTTATGACCCACATATACACGTAATTCACATAGCACATAAGCACATAACTCATATATCACATAATTCATATCACATAAGACTCGGTTCATCAGAAGGGTCGACTCAGTATGTTTAAAACGAAAATCGGGTCAAAAATATGATTTATCGATCAAAAATCGACTTAGAATGATTTGTAAAATAAGCGACCTTTCGAAACAAAAGAATTCGGGTCTCGAAAGTATCTTTATTGAAAGCGGAATATTTTTCTGAGTCTGTACGCGTTTGTTTTGTATTAAACGGACGAACGATTGATTTATTATGAATTTTTGAATATTTTTCGGAATAAAAACAGTCTCCGAATCATTTAGTAATAAAATAATAGGGCTCGAACACTCAAAAATAATTTTATAAAAATTATCGAGCCTGGAAAATAATTTAAAATAATATTTTAAAACTCGAAACTATTTTTTCGGAATTTTTAAATCAAAAATAAATAATTAAATCTAATTAAATAATTAATTAAAATTAATTAATAACTAATTAAATTAATTAATCAATTAATATTTAAATTAATTGACTAATTAAATAATTAATTATCAAGTAAAATTAATTAACTAAATAATTTGGATTTGTTTTTGGAATTAAAAATAAATTTGCAGAATTAAAATAATGATTTTTAAAATAAAAATGAATTTTTCAGAAATTAAAATAGGATTTTTGAATTATTTTTAATAAGGAAAATCCAGAAATAGGTTTTTGATTTCAAAGTTGGGTAAAATAAGATCAAAACCGGGTTGCAATTTAACCCAAACGGGTCTTAACCGGGTCACCCAACCCGTCCGGGTCGGGATGAACTCCGGCGACACCTACCCAGATTCCGGTGACGGAGTTCACCGCCGGCCGCCTCCGTTACAGACCAAAACAGCTGGGTTTCTTAACCTTTTTGCATCAAAATCGATCATTACTAATCGAAAAACACAACGGAAACAACAACCGCGCAAATCATCACCCAAATCGTCGGAATCAACGATCCCCGACTTAACGTCGGCAACACATTCCGGTGAACAACGAAAACAACAGTTTCCTAACCAACCTCGACATGCTATACATCAAAATGACGCTTACAATTCGTACAATCTATCCATAATATCAGAATATACAAACAATCAACGATAAACCCAGAAAATTGAATAAAAATAATTGATTGATATGTCTAACTCGACCTATACGAATCTGTACTATAATGTCAATGAAATTGATATAAATCGATTGCATATATCAAGATAAAGCCATATAGAACATCAAAATCATCCAAAGATTACTCAAGCAAAAATCCCCAATTCGGTTCAAGAACCCTAAAATTCGAGATTGAATTTTTACCAATCGTTGAAACGATTTGATGGCAGATTAACAAAGAGAAGATCGAGGGCTTCAAAACGGTTACTAGAGCATCATAATCTGGGTTCGCTATCATTGTCAGATTGAGCTTTAATCCTTAGAGAACTCAAGAACAACCAAGAACAAATTAAAGGATTTTATGATTTTCTGAAAAATAAAGTAAACATCTGATTTTTTTAATAATAATTAATAAAAAAAAAACTATTTATACTTATAGAATATTGGTACGCATTGGGTCATATTGGATCGATAAATTTGTTGTTTAGCCGCTAAGTAACTGTAAAACGATCCAATTCAATACCAAAATTGGATAATTATCCAAACCGAGCTTTTTATAAAACACTATATACGAAACTAACGTAAAAATATCTCGTCTCTCGAGAATACGGGTTTTATTGATTACCGAAATGATTATCGTATCGAAAATATTGCGCCGGGCCACGCACGGGTCAAACCATAATCCGGATCGAAAAAGTCAAAACACGGAAAATGTCCGGAATTACCAGATTAGGTTAGGAAGGAATTTTCGGAAGAGTTTCGGGTTATAAAAACGCAAAAACGGTTGAAGTCGGACGATTCCCGGCTTTATAAAATAATTTTGGTAATTATTCAGAAAATAATTAATAATTCATAAATCAATATAAAATCATCTAACAGTCCAAAAATTACTAGAAAAATATCACAATTATCTATATTCTATTCTGAACATATAAAAATTAGAACACTCAAGGAATATCACATATAAACACCCAAACATCAATTCCACTTATCATATAATTCACAAAAATTTACATAAAAATCACATAATAATTCCAAATAATTATAATAATAATATTTGAAAATATGGGATATTACAATCTACCCCCCTTATAAGGATTCCGTCCTCGGAATCAGCAGAAGAAAGCACTAAGGGTTTTCTAACCAACTTCTCAATCTTGTAAACGCAACTTTTCTCAAAATTTCTAATAACACTGCAATTCCTTATACCATACAGTTACCACGTGAGCTTCACTCTGCATTATTATTCCATCTACATCTTTTGACCAAATCCTCAATAGAATCACTTTTACTGATCGCGAGAAAGAAGAATAGAGAGAAAGATAGAGAAGAAAAGAAAGAAAAATAGAGAGAGAAATAAAAGAACATATTGACTTCGCTATATGCCACCGATATTCTAATCGCATTGCAGTCCACTGTCGTCCTTCGTAATTTCATCACATCGCCTTACTTTGACTTGAACAGGATACTCAACTTAACTTGATTGGCATACCTTCGAATATTTGGAATGATAAAATCATAGAATTTCAAAAAGAAGAGAATTTGATATCATAACGGGACCAAAATCTGAATTTGAGAAAAAGTATTGTTGAAATGAAGGAATAATTGAGAGATCAATATGATCAAACGAACTTAGTATTGCGTGTCCAAATTAAGACACTACTAAAGGTTGTTAACCTTCATGTATTCACAATACACACAAGTGATGGCATCCCATCCAACTCCTATCACACAGACAGGTATACCTTGTGTCCCCTATAGTTAGGGTTGTTCATCTCAGTCAGAATTAAAGAATATAAAAGGAATTCAAAATCAAATGAATAAAACTAAAAATTTTTCAAAGATGATATTTCTGAAGGAAATGAAATCCAGAGAACAAAATTCTGACACCAAATGAGCAAGTGGTGTCACATCACCAAGAAACTGTCCACCAAATAAGAAAAGTGGAAGTTAAATTATCATAACTTGGCAGAGCTATCAAAACCTGAAAAATAGGCTTCATGACAACCTCTGGCACATTTAAAACACAGTTATGATTGAAAATGAGTGTTAGAGAATATATCCTCTAACAATTACTTCTTTTTGAGAGATGTCAAAAGGAATTATAGAAAGAGAAGGTATTGCCAAAGTCTTAATATTTATCTTCAATTTGAACTCTCCAGTTGACTCGCCATCTGATTCTAGACGCTTCTTCATGTTCCAAGGATATCGATAATCTTCATCGTCGTCAAAACGTAGTAGCCTCGAAAGATTCCACCATAGGAGTTTGCAGCTTCCCGGAGTTCCATCCAGCTCAACACAACCATCTCGAACGAATGCGCCTATCTTAACTTACTCGTTGGTACTATATCCAATAGTCCTACAGGAACTCGATATGAGCTCAAACGTCCTCACATAGCTATACATACTCCTACACACTCTCATTTCTAGTTTACTATAACCTCAGCTCTGATACCAACCTGTAACGCCCCCAAATCCGTGGTCAGAGGATTTGGTCGTCACTATAAAACCTCAATCCAAATCAACCTGTTTAATCAATAAATAAATGCCAGCGGAAGATATTTATCATTTATGACCCCAAACTAATCCAAGATCTTTTAAGGTTACAGTTCTAGAAACAAGAAATCCAAATTCCATCAATAAATTTTTTTCGCTTTCTTTTGACACTCTTTTCAACAAATCTCAATCTCAAAATTAAACCCACTAGTATAACTTCGAAATGAAGTATACTAGGCCCAAATAAAATACACAACTATAATATAATTTAATATAAACAACTTTACACAAAAGAACTTACACTAATTCGCAAACCCTGGACCAACCACCTTCCAAGAGCTTCTTCTTGCTTCCTCGAATTACGCAGCTAAACAGCGCAAGCTAATCCTCACTGGAGGTTAAATTTAAAAACAGGCAAGTATGAGCGAAAGAAATGCTCAGCAAGATCATTATGACATATATGGGGTCGTTTTGATATAAAACCTACATCTGCATTAGAGCAGAACATTTAAAATCATAGTTGCTGAATCATAAAATTTTAGTTGAGGAATCCCAGATTTAATTCCTTAATTGTATTCAAAACCAATTTGATATTTTTGAGCGAGATGCTTCAGCAATACTTTGAATCTTGACGAGAATAAAATTCGTAAAACAGTGTTTACGGAAATATCGTAAACCACAATAACATGAGACAATGATTATGGATTGAATCATAAACTTTATTCAAAACTGAACTCTTCAAATTAATACTTATTTTGCTGTCATATCAAATTAGATATCAATATAAACTTTGATGCTCACAACATTCCATACTGAAGTCAACATCATTCATCTATACTAATACCACCTTTGATATTTAACAACAACGTAAGTATCAGCATAAATCAAAATCTGAATCAAAACCGCACTTTATCATTATTCCAAAACAGAAACAGTTGATAAATCATTTATTCTATGAATATCAAAAACAATATGATAATTTAGATTAGGATCATCCTCCGACGGACGTACTATCACATGCTGATCAGCCCGTGTGATAGCACAAGGTCATGATTCATAGAAACGTGACCCCAAAAACACGAGTACTCAAACAAAAAGGCATAACTAGCCTATGGCAAAATGGTATCATAATATTTCATATGGCACTTAGAAATAGCCCTCCGCTGGACCGTCCATCCCGGTCACTTACGCAATTATGATCCAATCTTAAAACTTTTTATTGAAATGGGGTCATAATAATCGACACCCGACATAATTTTATTCGCCCAATTCTTGGGTAGGAATATTCGCAACCAAATCACTTTTATCAAAATCCAAAACATTTATAAATCCGATAATTGGATAAGTAAAATCACTTGACTATTCTGAACATAGAATAGCAGATGAGTATTTGCATGAACATAATTATTTAATTCAGCGATATGTAAAACATCTATCTATCTTGAACTGAGAATAGAGAAAACAATACTTGCATGATAAGATTTAAAATAAATATCACTTGAACAATAAGTGATGATAGGGATACTTGCCTTTGGGTTTTAGTAGTTAGTCACACTCGCAAAAACGCATCTATTCTGACATTCTGTCTCAAGACATCTCCGTCCTGCTTTTCAACACCTTACTGATATGCTGCTCCTGCGATTGCTAGAAGCCAGATATCCACTTCCATTCCATCTCACTCTTTATCCAACATCTTGTCTTGATCAACTCGAATGATCCGCATCTATAATTAAAATATAGAACTTTAATTGTCTAATCGATAACCACTCGACGAACTACGCGTCAAAAGCCTATCGTCTACCCATACGATAGCCCACACACAAGGAAAACAGTCAAACACAAGACTTATGACCCACATATACACGTAATTCACATAGCACATAAGCACATAACTCATATATCACATAAGACTCGGTTCATCAGAAGGGTCGACTCAGTATGTTTAAAACGAAAATCGGGTCAAAAATATGATTTATCGATCAAAAATCGACTTAGAATGATTCGTAAAACAAGCGACCTTTCGAAACAAAAGAATTCGGGTCTCGAAAGTATTTTTATTGAAAGCGGAATATTTTTCTGAGTCTGTACGCGTTCGTTTTGTATTAAACGGACGAACGATTGATTTATTATGAATTTTTGAATATTTTTCGGAATAAAAACAGTCTCCGAATCATTTAGTAATAAAATAATAGGGCTCGAACACTCAAAAATAATTTTATAAAAATTATCGAGCCTGGAAAATAATTTAAAATAATATTTTAAAACTCGAAACTATTTTTTTGGAATTTTTAAATCAAAAATAAATAATTAAATCTAATTAAATAATCAATTAAAATTAATTAATAACTAATTAAATTAATTAATCAATTAATATTTAAATTATTTGACTAATTAAATAATTAATTATCAACTAAAATTAATTAACTAAATAATTTGGATTTGTTTTTGGAATTAAAAATAAATTTGTAGAATTAAAATAATGATTTTTAAAATAAAAATGAATTTTTCAGAAATTAAAATAGGATTTTTGAATTATTTTTAATAAGGAAAATCCAGAAACAGGTTTTTGATTTTAAAGTTGGGTAAAATAAGATCAAAACCGGGTTGCAATTTAACCCAAACGGGTCTTAACCGGGTCACCCAACCCCTCCGGGTCGGGATGAACTCCGACGACACCTACCCAGATTCCGGTGACGGAGTTCACCGCCGGCCGCCTCCGATACAGACCAAAACAACTGGGTTTCTTAACCTTTTTGCATCAAAATCGATCATTACTGATCGAAAAACACAACGGAAACAACAACCGCGCAAATCATCACCCAAATCGTCGGAATCAACGATCCCCGACTTAACGTCGGCAACACATTCCGGTGAACAACGAAAACAACAGTTTCTTAACCAACCTCGACGTGCTATACATCAAAATGACGCTTACAATTCGTACAATCTATCCATAATATCAGAATATACAAACAATCATCGATAAACCCAGAAAATAGAATAAAAACAATTGATTGATATGTCTAACTCGACCTATACGAATCTGTACTATAATGTCAATGAAATTGATATAAATCGATTGCATATATCAAGATAAAGCCATATAGAACATCAAAATCATCCAAAGATTACTCAAGTAAAAATCCCCAATTCGGTTCAAGAACCCTAAAATTCGAGATTGAATTTTTACCAATCGTTGAAACGATTTGATGGCAGATTAACAAAGAGAAGATCGAGGGCTTCAAAACGGTTACTAGAGCATCAGAATCTGGGTTCACTATCATTGTCAGATTGAGCTTTAATCCTTAGAGAACTCAAGAACAACCAAAAACAAATTAAAGGATTTTATGATTTTCTGAAAAATAAAGTAAACATCTGATTTTTTTAATAATAATTAATAAAAAAAAACTATTTATACTTATAGAATATTGGTACGCATTGGGTCATATTGGATCGATAAATTTGTTGTTTAGCCGCTAAGTAACTGTAAAACGATCCAATTCAATACCAAAATTGGATAATTATCCAAACCGAGCTTTTTATAAAACACTATATACGAAACTAACGTAAAAATATCCCGTCTCTCGAGAATACGGGTTTTATTGATTACCGAAATGATTATCATATCGAAAATATTGCGCCGGGCCACGCACGGGTCAAACCATAATCCGGATCGAAAAAGTCAAAACACGGAAAATGTCCGGAATTACCAGATTAGGTTAGGAAGGAATTTTCGGAAGAGTTTCGGGTTATAAAAACGCAAAAACGGTTGAAGTCGGATGATTCCCGGCTTTATAAAATAATTTTGGTAATTATTCAGAAAATAATTAATAATTCATAAATCAATATAAAATCATCTAACAGTCCAAAAATTACTAGAAAAATATCACAATTATCTATATTCTATTCTGAACATATAAAAATTAGAACACTCAAGGAATATCACATATAAACACCCAAACATCAATTCCACTTATCATATAATTCACAAAAATTTACATAAAAATCACATAATAATTCCAAATAATTATAATAATAATATTTGAAAATATGGGATATTACAATTATCATCTTGTCTATATCTTCAACCTTTTTTCTTGTAGTTCAATTGGGAAAATTATATTGTAGCTGATACTTTTTAACAATAACGAATTGTAATCCTTTATCAATAAACATATTGCCGACTTGAAGGGATTGATATTTCATACAGTGTTAATAACAAATTCTATCAAAATCTTTATTTTTTATTCAATTTATTTTAAATGAGTAATTGAGCTCTTATTCTAAATATTCAAATTTTGAACTTACATTCTAATATGTTGGAATTATATCATATCAATTTTCACGTTTAAAAATATCATTCAAGCAAATTTGAAGTTTAAAATAAATTTCATATTCTAATATTTGCCTTTAAGGCATTTGTACAAACAATGTTAAATTACAAGTGACTGAGTACCGAGTTGTTGAAAATAAATAAAATAAAGATACATGAAAGGTTTATTGTTACAACTCTTTTCAATGCAATCTTATAAAAAATATTCAAAATTTGGAAAGTAAGCCTTTTTGGGACTAAAAAATATTCAAAATTTGGAAAGTAAGCCTTTTTGGGACTAAAAATATTCAAAATTTGGAAAGTAAGCCTTTTTGGGACTAAAAATATGTGTTTACTTTCTTTCTTCTTTTCCTGAAAGAAAAAATATGTCTCATGTAACATGTGATATTAATGCATTAATTAATACTCAATGTATGAAATGAATGGATTGTTCCTTCGATCATTTAATTATCAGAAAATCATAGATATCGACAACCTGGGAGTGCCCTCTCAATCAGCGAAGGAGGACGTTTTGGGATAGGTAACTAGAATACAATTATTAATAATGTTTTTCGTGCAAAAACTTCATTTTAATTTGGATAGTGCCAAAGGGCAATTTTCCCAAAAAACTTTTATCATCAACTTTTCAGCGACATCTGGGTTTTTTGGAATATGTATACTTTTTTTGAATGTTAATTAGACTTACTTCAGATGAAGAATTTTCGTGTCTCTGGCATCGGATATGAAGATTACCAACTTCATATTTCCTCAAAATTTTCAACTTCAGTTTCTCGTATTTCCTCATCTTTTTTTTTCTAAACTAGAAGTAGATACACAATGCCTGATTTTGCCTATCATTTGTTCGACAAACTGTATTTTCAAACATTTTATAACATTCTACGCTACTAGCAACATGTTATGATTGGTTTGGATACTACTGAAATTTTCTCCTACGTCTCAGAAAGAACTCGTGTTTGACCAAAATTTATATGTTTTTTGACTACTAATATATATGCTTTCTCAGGGATAATATGAAGGAAATCACAAGGAAGGATTTTATAAGTAATCTGTCTGACGACATCAGTGAAATTATCCTAACGAAACTCCCAATAAGGGATGCTGTCAGAACCTGCGTTCTGTCAACCAAGTGGAGGTATCGATGGTCTACTATGAAACAACTTGTGTTTGACGAAAATTGTGTGTATGTTCCTAATGGCAGTACTTTTAATGAAAAAAAACTCTATAACTTTGTTCTGAGATGTCTTTTTCTTCATGATGGACATATTGACAAGTTCAGGCTATCTTCTCCGTGCATGGATAAAAATCCTGCCGTGGACCAGTTCCTACTTTTCCTGTCAAGGAAAGGTATTAAAGAGATAGAACTTGAGAAAGACATTCCCGACCCATTAATACCTACACCTTCTGCTTTATTTTCTTGTCAGCAACTAATTAGCTTGAATATTTCCGGGTTTGAGGTGAAAACTCCTGTAACGTTTCGAGGATTTCCATTTTTGAAATACCTTAGCCTAGAATATGACTTAATTACTCGCAAGGATGTTGAAAACCTTATTTCAAGCTGCCCTCTTCTTGAGAAATTTATATTTGCAAATTGTGAATATCTAGCAGCTCTTAGAGTCCATGCCCCAAATCTGAAGCATCTTACTCTGGATGACAACTTTGAACACATACATCTTGAGCATGCTCCACTTCTGGTTGCTATAACCATAGACATCGATACAGAGGTAATATGCTGAAAATATTTTCAAGCTTTTAATAAACTTAATAGATATAAAAAAGATGCTTTAATAATATGTACTCTAACCTTCGATCTCTTTGAGTTTACAAAGGCTTGCATTATTGCTGTACTTTTTTCCTGTTTTGCATCAGGCTTCAGAAGGTAACAGCCTTGTGATGGTTCCAGCTACATTTTACTATCTCAAGTTTATTGAACTAAAGTGCGTAAATTTAAATGAACTGAGTGAAGTGTTATATGTTCATCACTTGATTTTACAGTCCCCTAATCTACAGGAACTTCAAATTTCAGTAAGTGTTATATGTCTCCGCACCTTTACCTATCCATCATTATGTACTTCTAGCACTGTTTGTTGTTCTTTTATTAGCCCGCCCGTAGTTATCGTGAGTCATGTAATCCTTCTTATTTTTTGTTAATTAGGAGATTAATTTATTATCCCTTTTGATCACATAGGTTACAACAGACAAATCATTTGTTTTTTATTTCATATATAGAGTGATGCTAATTCTTTTTTAATGACACAGACTGCAGATTTCGAATATGCCTACTTAAAAGCTGCTGATATGGACTTCTGGGAGAAAGAATGCCCTGCTGATTTCATTTTTAAGCACCTTAAAATGGTAAAGATATCGGATGTTTGCAGCGAAAGAGACATGGAATTCATCAAATTTGTCATGGGACGTTCTCCGATTCTCGAGATGATGAGAGTTTCATATAATGAAAAATACAAATTTTTCAGAAAAAATTTGAGTATAGAAAATAACGTTCTGAATTTTCAACGAGCTTCTCCGAAAGTTGATATAAAATTCTTTACCTCTTCAACTTAGATAATTTCTCGTGCCTTTCGGTTCTTCCTTTTGTTTTAATCTGTTTATTTGGTCAGCTTTTCAGATGTAATTGAATAAGCAATGTATACAATAAAACAATCAGCTTGAAATCCAGTTGTGCATTACACAACTGCCACTAAGGTCCTTTAGTCAATTACAATAAAGGGTACTGGCTCGGGACCGTGAAAACTTTTATAATAATAAATTTATTATTTTATTGATCTTTTCATATGTTGAGATTAAAAAAAATATTTGTTTTAATGACTTTATTATTTTGACGGTTAATATTTATCGAGTTTCTAACCGTAATTTTCCTCCTATCTTGTTTTGTGTATGTTATTAAATATTTTGATAGCAGGGAAGCTTATTTTTTAAAAATAATAGAATCCATTGATTTATTAGAGCAAGTTCAATCCAAAATGCAAAATTGTTATAGTCGTTATAATTTAACAGTAAAATATGTTTTTAGTACTAATAAAAACTTTAACTTTAAAGCAAGATACATTTTGAAACCAAATATTTTCAAATTTACCTAAAATTTTGCCACATTTCCGTAAGTTTCATTTATAGCGCACTAACAATTATATCATTTGTAGTTGTTTGATGATACTTTGGTTATACATCATTGATATTATATTTAGAACTAATAATACATATATATATATATTTGTATTCAAGTATAGAATTCTTTTATAGTTCAAATTGTTGACACCAAAAATAACATTGCATTGGACTTGCTATTAGAGCCAAGTGTACACATTGTCAGATCAAATTATATTTTGATCAAATAACACAATTTTGTCCAAGAACAACAACTCTGACAAACCGCAAATCAGATTATTAACTGCTTAAAACATATACACTTGGCTTTATAAGATTAATAAATAAGGAACACGTGTTATGATTTTTTCTCTTCCCTAACTTCGCCATGTTGACTGTTGCCAACTGTGTGCTATTTTTTGTATCGTGACCATATGAAAAATTTGTACCTTCTGCACAGATTGTGAAGGTAATGTCCTTCTGAAAGTTCCAGCAACATATGACTATCTAGAGTCTATTTAGCATAAATTTTCAAGAGATGAATCAAGTTTTGTTTGTTCATCAATTGCATTTGCAGTCCCCTATTTGCAAGAACTTGAATTTGATGTAAGGCACACCGCAAATGTTCTGTTAAATATTCATTTATGCTTACATCTGCCTGTTCGAAATTGTATACTTTGGTTCGTATTTATTATTCTTTTATCACCATTTAGTAAATTTTTATCATCTTTGATCATATAGGTCAGACTTTGGAGGCGTGTTCACCTTTAAGCACCTCGAAGAAGTTAATATGTCAGACGTGTCTAACAAATATCACTACAAGAAAATAAGGCTAAATACAACTGCATAAATACAACCGGAATCAAAAACGGTTGCCATATCTGGTTGAATTTAAGAGGCGCGGCTAAATTCAACCGAAAGCAATTATATCTGAAAATGGTTGTATTTAGGCGGTCAAATTTTGAAACAAATACAACCGACTAAATACGACCGAAATCAAATACAACTGCTGCCGGTTGAATTTAGCCGCACTACTTAATTTAACGCATCGATTAATTTTTGCCTCGCATAAATTCAACCGGATAACTACAACCGATACATTTTACAACCGCAAACGGTTGAATTTAGCCGGCCCTCCTAAATTCAACCACACTCGGTCTAATTTAGCCCTCCCAAAAAAATTGGAGGGAGTTTTCCCGCCAAAGGAAATTTTCCGCCAAAAAAATAAGAGGGAAAAATTGGAGCCAAATAGCTGCTCAAAATTTTAAAAAACAATTTTCCAAAATATTTTTTTGAAAAAAATACAAAAAAATAAAATTAATATTTTAAATATTGCTAAAATATGTAAATAGACAATTATAATATATTCATCCTAGACCTTATAATTAATTTTTAATATTTTTACATAAGTTTAACTATTTTTGATTAATTTTACCAAAATTTAATGTTTTGTAATTAATTTTGTAATTAATTTTGTAAAAACAACGGCTTTCGGTTATAATAGTAAATACAACCGCGTGCAGTTTTAATAATAAATACAACCACAAGCAGTTGAATTTAGCCGCTTTTTTATTACAACTTAATTCGGTTGAATTTAGGAGATCCATTTTAGCAACCCTACTGGCCTCTTTTTTCCCAGCAGCCGCAATTCCTTATCTTCTCCCTTCTTCCACCCCATTTTTCATTATGTAATCATCCATTATCATCAAGTAAGTAAACTTATCAATTTTTTTATTATTTTATTTTATGAATTTTGTAAGTCATTGTTTTTTATAATTGAATACCTTTAACATATTTAGAAATGATTTGATTAATTTGAATTTGTTGATAAATATCAAATAATTTTTGTTTACTAACTTTATTGATAGGATGATGATACATAGTGTAATATGTTGATATTATTTTGTTTGGCAAGCAATATATTGATATTGTTAGTAGTTAATAATTACGTATATGTCCGCATTTGTAGATGGCATCCGATCGTAGTTGGATTGGTCGTAATCGATTTAATGAGGCAAAATATATAACAGAAGAATATAAAGCCGAAGTGGATCATTTCATTATATTTGCTATAGAACATGGTGAAGAAGAAGATAATGGTCTTATAAGATGTCCGTGCCAAGATTGTCGAAATAGGTATTTTAAGTTGCCTAATACCGTGAAAATTGATTTGTATCGACATGGTATCATGCAATGGTATACTATATGGAATTTTCACGAGGAGAAAGATATATCACAAGTCGATGTTGGAACGAGTTCTAGATACAAAGATGATGACATGTATGATGCACATGATGATAATGATTTTAAGGATTGCGAGATTCTGAGAAAAAAACCAAACGAAACAACAAAAATATTTTACAAGATGGTCAATACTGCTTCTAAACCAATTTATCCAAACAATGTCAATTTTACACCATTGGAGTTCTCAATGAAGTTACTTGAGTGGAAAAACAAGCATAATTGCAGTAATAATGGCTTTGATGACTTGCTTCATCTTATTGGATTAGTATTTTCTGATGATCATAAATTGCCCCAAAAGTACTACACCATGCGAAAGATGATTAAAGGATTGCATATGCAGTATGAGAAAATTGATGCTTGCGAGAATGATTGCATGTTATTTTACAAGGAACATAGTGACAAGACAAAGTGTGATATATGCAATGGAGATAAATACCAGAAGCAGAAAGATCCTAAAAAATAGAAGATTCCATGAAAAATCTTGCGTTACTTTCCTATTACCATGAGATTACAGCGTCTATTCATGGCCGAGACTACTACAAAATGTATGAGATGGCACCATGATAGAATTGCAATTGAAGGTGAATTAAGTCACCCATCAGATGGAGATGAATGGAAACAATTTGATCAGAGATTTCAAAGATTTTCAAAAGAGATTCGAAATGTAAGACTCGGGCTCTCTACAGATGGATTTGACCCTTTTCGCAACAAGCACGCGAAGGAGTATACGGTATGGCCCGTGGTAGTTGTTGTGTATAACCTTTCTCCCTCTATGTGTACAAAGGCTCCATATATGTTCATGCCTCTTCTTATTCCTGGGCCGACAGATCCAACAAAAGACTTGCATGTTTATCTTAGGCCATTGATTGATGAATTGAAAGTGCTGTGGAATACCGGGGTTGAAACATATGACATGTTCTCACATACAAATTTTATCATGAAGGCGGCACTTTTGTGGACTATTAGTGACTTCCCCGGACTTGTCATGCTTAGCGGATGGTCCACCAAAGGTAAGTTATCGTGTCCAGTTTGTATGGGAGAAGTAAAAGGTAAACAACTCAAATATGGTGGGAAAACAAGTTTTTATGGCACTGCTCGATATTTTTTAGAGGCAAATGATCCTCTAAGAAGGAGTACTAAATTTGGAAGTGTAGAGAGGCGATCAGTTTGTGCTCGAAATTCAGGGGCCGTACAAAGGTGGTGTGTGAGCAAATACAGTTTCCCCCTCCGGGAAAGTCACATAAGAAAAAACCAAGAGATTATGGGGTGAAACATAATTGGACTCATTTTTCTCCATTTTTTGAGCTTCCATATTGGGAGACACTAAGCCTTCGTCATAATATTGACATTATGCACACGGAAAAGAATGTCTTTGATAATATTTTCTACACAATTTTTGGTGATGCAAAAAAGACCAAAGACAACACAAAGTCAAGAAAAGATTGTCAAGAATTAGGTGTACACCGTGAGTTGTGGATTCGAGGTGATGGTACCGAACCGCATGCATCATATACACTTTCAAAGGTACAAGTTCATAAGTTATTCAAGTGGATTGTCTCATTGAAACTTCTAGATGGTTATGCCTCAAATACATCTAGGTGTGTCAATTGGGAAAAAAATTATATTCATGGTATGAATTCACATGATGGTCACGTCTTCATGCAAAAATTAATGCCTATCATTTGTCGTGACCTTATCCCGAAGCATGTAGCTGATCCTATCATTGAATTGTGCAACTTCTTTCAAGATATATGCTCTTAAACTCTCAAATTCTCAGATTTAGAAAAAAATGGAGAAAGATATAGTGAGGATAATGTCTGAACTTGAAACCGTCTTCACTTCTGGTTTATTTGATCCAATGGAACATTTGCCACTACATTTAGCAACTGAATGTAAGTTGGATGGGCCAGCTAATGGGCGTTGGATGTATTTTATTGAAAGATACTTGCACAACTTGAAATTGAAAGTAGGAAATAAAGCTCGAGCGGAAGGTTCAATGGCACGACGCTATATTGAGGAGGAATGTGTACACTTTTGCACATTGTATTTTGATTCCAGAAATGGAATAATGCAAAATGAATTAAGGCGAAATGAGGCACCTTGAATGTTTTATGATGAGGATTTGTTAGAAGTGTACACATATCCAACACATCCTAGTCTTCAGACTAACGATCGAATGTTGAGTGGTGATGAATATGAACTAGTGGCATACTATGTTCTTATTAATTCGCCAGAGGTTGTAAAGTACTTGCAGTATGTTATTTGTTTGTATTACTTTTGCATTTATCCGGATTACAGTATAGTTTTTGATTTTTAACTTGAATATGTAGTGGATTCCAAAAGTTGGTAGAACAACAATACCCATATTTCAATGATGCAGAAAAGGAACAATTTCAAAAAGTTATGTGGAAGGGACTTACGAGGAGGATGAAAGCATTCGTAAGATTATATTTGAGAGGAAAAGGCGGAACTGTTCTGAAGGGGACTACCCGAGGAAACCAGCAAGAGATGAAAGGCCAACAGTTCATTTTCTTCTGAACGAGAAAGGGTAAGGGATTTTACGAAACATACTTACACAACTGAGGGATAATTACTTGACCATTTTTTAAAAAATAATATTTTTTAAACAATAAATACTTATTTTTGTGAGAAATGCTTGTGTTGATTTTTTACAGCTTAATCTAATTTGTTTTCATTTTTGTTACAGCTTCTTGGAAATTACTCCCAAGAAAACTCTAGGGCACATTTTTCGTATGAAATTTGATGATCAAACTATCTGCACAAGGGGAGATTCACGTGAAGCTTTTTATACCTCGTGTATCAAGAATTTTAAAGTAAGTAAACACCTATATTTTTTCCACTGTACTGCTTGTTTAATTTCATTTAACATACTTTTAACTATTTTATATATTCCCTAAGTAAAAATTATGTGATGAAAGGGTGATGATTCACGCTTCTTAGTTGTTATGTTAATATTAACTCATTAATTTGCCTCTGTTGAGACTTGAGACATCAACTAAAATTATTATTCCCTGGCCATCTCACCCTAGGCCTTGGCTCTGTTATACCAGTATTTCCCAATGACAAAATCTGTTCTTATGTACACTGTAGATTTTCTTAACTCGACCTTGAAAGTACTTAAAAGAAATATTATGTCATCACAGACAATGAGTTCCTCTGGTTGATAGCAAAAACAAGAGGAATTTTAACTCCTATTGGCTTAACTCCCTGTGAAATTGGATATCCTATTCCAGTGAAGAGTTAACTAAAAAATTTGTTATTTTTTTTCATGTTTAGGACTCACTGTCATATACATGGCATAGCGAGCCGTAATTTGATCATTGTTTAGAGAATTTGTCTGATACATTTGTTCCTCCTCTTAAATAAAAGTACTATTTTATCTAATCAAGTTGGACAGATACATATGTTTTAACAAACTTGAAGTATGATACATTGTTGTCAGTCATGAATATAGACATCCTGACTCACTTTTACTTGTCATCACTCTTACTACTTTTTATTATTAATCTGCATCTCTCATTTATCTCTGTACATCGCATCTAAATTCACTGTTTCTCCTAGTAAAATATTACTTAACTAAATTTTGTTAAATGCCATCTATCAAGTTCATATTTATGTAGTTTTTCAAACACTTCTGCGGTACCCTTTTGCTTCTGAGATAAACTTGCATTTTTTTCAAGCAACGCGAGAGGTCCAGTTTCTTCCATATCAAAATGGGGAAAATGTCAATACCCTATTCGTAAAATAATTTGTTTAACTTTTAATTATGTTTTTCCAGCGGAAGTTCTGTACCATTAAAGAATATCAAATGCATACTAGCCTTTGTAGTGCATCATATTAATAATATTATGCAATTTAAAGTTTCATTTTTTTTAATATTATGCAATTTAAAGTTCTATTTTTTTAATTAATACTATGCCATTTTATTTGGCAGAAGTATTATGCTTATCCCTTTCCTTATGGTGAAGAAGACGGAGACCAAGTTGTGAGAGCGTATCTGCATATAAATTGAAAGTCTTATCTCAGTGCTGAGAGGAGCCGACTCGTGGAAAAAGTGAAGCATCTCTTGGAAGCTGGATATACTGAGAATGGTTTTAACATTAGGGACGAAGGATTGAAGCTCTACTACTACTCGCAGCGCACATGGAATTCTATATATGAATATTGGGAGGCTGAGGAGTTTAAAACAACAGTCCAGAAATGGAAAGAATGCCCGAAATAAGGTTGAATTTGTATCTCGCAGCAGGGCCAAACCATTTGAGCAGAGATGTTAGGTAGTTTCTCTCGTGCAAATAGATTATTTAATCTGTATTTTAATTTTTAATTGCTTCATGAACTGTTTCGTGAATTTTTTTCATATTATAGGAAATTAATGAAAAAAGAGAGGCTAAAGGAGAGTTGCCTATCTCCGAAGAAGAATTCTTGGGTATATCGTATGATCCCACTCAACCAGCTGTGCAAGATCTGGAGGTTTGTAATATATATGTATCTTAAAAGAAATATAGTTTTTATGTATTGGCACATTGTTTTTGTGTTTTTATGTGTATTTTTTTTTCTTTTTTGCTAAATATTTTTCTATGTACTTGATTGTATTATGTTGTGCTGATATGTTTTTGTGCTGATATGTTAGATATATAGTTTTACTGTTATACAAAATCTACCAAACACTAAATGTATTACAGTCTTCAAGTTCAGGTGCAACTACCTCTGTGAATCGATAGAAATTAAAATGCAGATACATTAATCTATTTGTAAGATGAATTATTTTGGTTTCGGGGTATGTATGATTGGTTTAAATTATTTAAAGAAACAGGATAGTGGCTATGAACTCAGCTATGAGAGCCCTGTAGAAAGACTAGAGCTTGAGCTCACATTAATATTATTTTAACTGACTATAATTTGTATCTCACTATCCTCCGGTTTGTTATTTAGAATTAATCTCATATATTAGCATTCCACGAGATCAAAGAATATAGTGCGAATGTTCCACCTGCATTTTTCGAGTATATGTATTAGTATGCATTCATGCATGTTTTGATTTCAATAAGTTTACATGTATGAGATTGATTAGTTCAGTTATCATAAGATGTTCAGGTTCTGAATTTACTTTCTTTTGGCTGCTTATTTCTTACTGATTTTGAATTATTGTGTTCTTTATTTGTGATATAAGATGGATTTCTTATTTCCAAACCCTGCAGAAAAAACTGAAAAAGGCGAGAATCGAGTTGGCACCTGAGTTTGAGCGTATTGAAGAACCAACATTCCCCCGTTCCCGAAGGGAATTCCATGAAAAGAGAGAGGTTATTGTGATGGCTGATGCAAGATCCCCAAGGAAAAGGAGGATCAACTTTCGTCCCCAAGACACTTTGGCTGAGCTTTTGGGTCCACGAGATGCGCTGCAAATTATTAAGAAATAAAAAATGAGCAGATCTGTAGTTGATGTTCCAGCCCGTTCCTGATGAAATATACAAGATGATGTCGGACATCTTAGATAGAGTGTGGCAAATTGTTCTTTCTCTACCCACGCGGGAAGTGAAGCAGTCCGTTCTTGACGATGAGGTGTTTAAATTAGCCTATGCTGCTCTTCCGGACCCGAGTCAACAATCACTACACAATCATTACGTACGGGCAACAAGTGGTTTGCTTGGTCCAATCTTGAAGAAGAATGACAAGATAATTGTAGAGGTAATATTCATTATTTTTTTAAATAATTAAGATGATGATTATGTTTTCTGTATATTATAACATGAATAATACTTTAGCTCTGTTAGAAGGACTATAATCATGCGATTATGAGAAGATAAAAAAACACGATTAATTCCCAGATTATTTTCCCTGTTTCATGGTAATATAATCAATAAATATAAGTGCCTGTTAGGCGAAAACACGCGCTAAAATTACACGCAAGTATACGCATTCGCAAGTAGTATAAGATATAAATCAGATTCGTTCCCACATAGACTCTTTATGGTTAACTTAAGATTATGCACCTATGCAACAATGGTATAGCTATCGCTCAATGCTAAGACAATAACAAGGTGAGATATTTACAACTAAGATTAAACTAACATGCAATTAACTAAGAATAAAAGTGATTGAATTAACTATATGAGACAA
The DNA here is from genome assembly GCF_009905375.1 of Apium graveolens. NCBI lineage: Eukaryota > Viridiplantae > Streptophyta > Magnoliopsida > Apiales > Apiaceae > Apium > Apium graveolens. Next base: position 34,616,372 of record NC_133652.1, read on the forward strand.
ACATGAGATTCTAACTTCATTAAATACTTCATTTAAAGTCATTGTTCTTAACCTTAACATGCAATGATGATGACAATTAATCAGATAACACGAAACTAGTAAACACCAACTTTCGTTGTACGAATACCCTACTACCAGACATCCACAAAAGAGATGGAAGCTGAATAGACACCAATTATATTGAGACCCTATATGTCTATAGAATTTGACAACATAAAGGTTTAATGAACAAGTTATCTATCGTGATTACATAGGGCAAGTAAGATGGTTAAAATTACCTACGAATAATGCATAATAAATACAAGAACCTATGCTAACATGACAAGTTTTAAATATCTATATTCACTCTTACTTCAATAGAGATTAACACGCTATCTTATATGTTAGCTATGCACATAAGACGAATACGCACAACCAATACTAGGATATCAATCAATCACCACACACCAAGATATTGAAACAAATTAACTATAAAAATCCATAAGTAAATCCGTTGGAACCCCACGATAACGATTAGTTCATAACCGAACTCATCGTCACCATGGGTTCCAATGAAAACATGATATAAAACAATATAAGAGTACTAGGGTTTAAAGACAAATCGAAAACAAGCATCCAAAGTATCAACTATATTGAAGAATATGAAAGTCTTCTTCTCCGTAGCCATCTCGTGCTCTCTAGGTCTTCTTATTGCTCTCCCCTCGCTCCTTGTCGTTAAAAACATCTTTTTATTGGTATATATAAGCCCTTAGTGGACCTGGACCCTCAAAATCATCAATTTCTACTAAAATCAGGATTCTGGGGAAAAAAGGGTGGGGCGGGCGCGCTAAAATCAGCGCGGGTGCGCTGTTTTTTGGCAGAAAGTCGGGGCTGCCGCGCTGGTTTTGGCGCGACCGCGCAGGATTTCTGGATTTTTTTGCTGATTCTTCTTTTGTCCGTATATTGAGTTCTGCTCGTCAGAATTAGGTCATTCAACTGCCCACGCGAAGCTAACGAGATTCTCTATAACTTGAGAGCTAGGCTTCCAATTCTTAGCTCTTTTTAACATATTTCCTTAAAAAACTCCTTTCTTCATTTAACAGATGCCTGAAATATATAACACAAAAACATATTAAAAATACCAACTTGAGTCCAAAACACCAACTTAAGCTTGTAATGAAGTGTTCCAAGTAGATATAAAATCCACTTATCATACCCCCAAAATTGAATCGATGCTTGTCCTTAAGCATAAACAGACTCAAAAACTATAAAATAAACCTAATGCATGAAAGCAACTACGTGAATGCAACTAAATGATAATGCAATCGATCCCCTCAGAATAATCATAACCAAATGAATAAGCCGATGCCTCTAAGAATGCAATGACTTAAAACAGAGCTTGAATAAATCCCACAAACCCACTCATAAACCAGAAATGTGCGATGTGTGGAATGCTTAACAGAAATACTCTCGATACTAGATCAATAACCATAACTTATCTTTCATCAAAATAATCACAAGTTTATAACTAGAATAGACGTTAAACACATAATGACTCACAACACCTCCTTTCTGCTAGAGTTATACAAGGATTCATGCTATTATTGAACACATAACAAAGATGCTTATATTGACCGTGCAATGAATGAGGTCCCAAAAGACTTATACAATAATACCCATGTACCGAGCATTATGTTAGCGGATTCCAGACTATGAAAAACCTTAGGTCACTAGGCACAAAGTCCCTTAGGAACTTAATAACTCGAGTATTAAGGAGCTTGTAACGACCGAGGAATTACGCTTGTATTATATTATAATAATAATAAATTATGTGTATTATTATGTGATTAAATGTGTTAAGTTGTTGAACCCTGACTGCTATGTGTTATGTGTTGGTTGTTTTGATCCAAACGTGTTTTGGATATTTATTGAGCGTTCTATCGTCAGTTATATATATTATATCAAAACCTGTACAGCTCAAAACTATGTTTTAAAAGCCCGTATTTCAAACAAAATCATTGGCCCTATTTTGCCAAAAATGCCCTATACCGTATCGCTATTCTGAACCCCTAGACGTTTTACCAATTGACCTTTTTCGCGAAAAACGACTTTTTTTCCGGACCCCTTCGGGTACCAAAAGCCCCACAAAAATCACATTTTTATTTTTATATGATCATGAAATTATCATATATCATTTTTCTTTGCATTTTTGTAATATTCGCAATTTTTGGGAATTTTAGTATTTATTTTGTATTTATTGGCTATTTAAAAATTCAATATCAATACCCAAAAATTATAAAAATTGGGGCCAAATATTTTTATTAGGAGTGTAATTAGCCCCTTAATTTTATTTAGGGGTATTATTTTCCATAATATAAATAGCCTAATTTTTATTAATTAATTCAGTTAATTACAATAAAAAAATCAGAAAATCAAGAACTAGGGTTTGTTGGTGAAGAACACTCAAGGAATTCAACCTCAGAGTTCATAGTGATTCCGGAATCCAAATCCTTCATGTAAGTAGTCAAATTGAAGCTTATGAATCTTAGTTTCTAATTATGTAATCATTTTAGTTGTTTGATATCTCGATTTTAATTTCGTAATTTTCGGATTATTGCTTGAATTCGGGTTTTTCAATTGAGTGTTTGTTAGCTGTTTTGATTGCCTTGAGAGTGTAGATCGTCGAGTAAGGAATCGAACGACACCGGTTTTGTGCCGGTTGGGTTCTGTTTTCGATGTGGCCGGAAAGCGTCGCCGCCGCCGCGTTTCTCGGTTTTCCGGCTGCTGTGTCGTTGAACAAGGAAGGAGAAGGTAGGGATGTTGATACGATGTTATGGCTGACTGAAATCACTGAAAAACGAGACCGAACCAGTCGTTTTGGGCCGATTTTCCGTTCACCGGAGACTTCCCCGCCGCGCCGGATTCTGGGCACATGTTCTTCATCAACCCGGAGTCGACCTGGTTTCGACCCGGGAAACGATCCGGGGTTTGATCCTCCAGAACCCGAAACTTTTCCCTGTTTTCTGTTTTTGCATTTTTAATTATTTAGTTAATTTTGTAAAATCAAAATCAGTTTTAATAATTCTAAAAATTAAATAAAAATCAGTTTTAGATTCTGAAAAATATAATTAATAATTTCAAAATTATTTTAGTAATTTAGAAATTCAAATTTAATTATTTAATTATTTAATTAATTATTTATTAGTTATCTAATTAATTAATAATTAGGTAATTAATTAATAAATAAGGATTAAATAATATTAATAATAATCCGATAATTAGTTAAATATTACGAGTAACTCGAACCTATTCAAGTCGTGATTCGTTAAATTAGAATTATTATGCGATCGTTAATTTATTTGAAGAATATCGTAATAATTATTCGTATCGTATAATTAAATACCGATAGTTAAATAATTAATTAATCGTATAATTATAGTAATAATATAATAGCTCGATAATTATGTGAGGATCGTGAGTAGCTCGTATTTGTACGAGTAATTGATCTTGAGTTAGATTATGATTCGAGTAATAATTATTGATTCGATAAATAACGTATCAGTTAATTGTATCGATTGATTATTTGTAAATAATTGATATGATCGGGTAAGTGTTAATAATTTGTAAATAAGTGTAGTAAATTGTAATTAATCCTAATAATTAGGGATTAATTATTTTAAAATAAAATAATTATTAAATAATTATTTAAAAGTATAATTAAAGATTATTTAATTATAATTAATTATTTATAATTGATTATTAATTAATTAAATCTTGTTTAATTCATAATAATTCAACCGTTAGTCCGATTTGAGCAAAACGAAGACCCCTAGACTCAGAAAAATGAGACGAATCCAATAAAAATAGTTGTGAGTTATAATTTCCTCCAAAAGAGAATGGTTTGGTGATAATTAATAGTTTATAGGTCCTAGTAGGGATATAATTGAGCCGAATAAATCCCGAAAAATTATAATAAAATCAGATACGACTAGTAATGCAGGTATAAGTCCAGAATTGATTCTAAAAATAATTATAAATCTAGAAATTAATTATGTGCTTTACGTGCTACGTGCTTTATGTGATTATGTGAATAGATGTGCTGTATAAATGTATGTATATATATATGCGAGTCAGATAGAAACGCATGGGTAGACTGATAAGGTTGCGTGATATCAATTCAAGATACACGTATGTAGTAAATTATCTAAACACCTATCTTTCCATGATTTGTTCAGTGTTAGCAAGACAAAGCAAGCTAGGGTCAGAAGGCAGTGAGTTAAACCAGGTTAAGTACGCGCAAGGCAAGTTTTTCCCCTATTCTAAATTCAGAATAGTGATTTATATTTCCTTTCTATCGTATCGATTCTCTTTGATAATCATTGTTCATATACACTGTTACCTACTTATTATCACTTGTTCCATTTCATTTCAATGCTTGATTTACCCAATTTATTGAATTCCCTGTTCATATTTCAATTCCTTTACCCTTGTTACATATAGTCTGGTATATCCTGGTGTTGGGATATATCAATAGCATTCCGATTATTCCGGATGCTAAGCCTTGGACTGGATGGTTACTTTACGGACTGGGTTTTACCCAGACCATTATTTAATAGGCCATAGTTGCCTGAGTACTCCTAATGTTGGTTGGGTCTATGCAGTTGGGTATAGATCCGCACTATATTCTGACTGATCAGCAGGTTATAGTGCATATGTTGGTTCTTGTTCCAGTCTTGTTCATTTGGCACTCGCCAGTGTTGGCAAATTATTATCATATACAGATACAGATGGTTGTTCAAACCAGCAGCTTATTGGTTCATTTATTTCTCTCTCTTTATAATATATATATATATTGTTGCAGGCTTGTTGAGCAATTTTGGCTCATTATCATATACTGACTCTGACTGATAGTAGTAGCAGTACGACTGTTATATCATAGGTTTTTGTATCAAGCACTGACACCTGTAGCTGGTGTTCTACCTATATATATATGAGATAATCTTTTGCACGTTTTCTTTATTTTATTTCCAGTCATTTAAGCATTTACATTTATTTCAGTACCATTGCATATTTACAAATGTAGTTTTATTCACGATCAGGTTGTAAAAAAAAAAAAAAAAAATTTAAAACATATCATACTGTTTTATCTATTCAGTTATTTAATAAGTTATTTTATTTTCTCGAATCGACTGTTTTAATATATGTTTAATATACTGTTATTAAATAAGATCCATTATTTATTTACCAGAAAAATGGCACCTAAGAGAAAAGCGCAGCCCGACTCATCGAATGGAAACACCGAGGGCCAAAACAATAATAAACAGATGGATCAGATGTTTAATCTCATGCAACAGCAGATGTTGATGATGCAACAACAAATGCAGCAGCAGCAACAGCAGTTCCAGCAACAGATGTTACAGCAAGCCGCTCATCCAGGACATCAAATACCACCAGCAGCACCTACGACTACTTTCAAGCAATTTCAGTCGGTGAAGCCACCGGAATTTATGGGTTCCACAGATCCTACAAAAGCGAGAGCTTGGATGAAAGAGATGGAAAAGGCTTTTTCGTTGGTAAAGGTTGAGGAAGAGCAGAAGACAGATTTCGCTAGCTATTTTCTAAAAGGTGAAGCTAATTACTGGTGGGAATCAAAGAAAGCTTTGGAAGAAGGTGTGGTGACCTGGAACAGATTCACTGATCTTTTCTTGGAGAAATATTTTCCTCGTTTTATGAAGAATCAGATGGAGATCAAGTTCCTGGAGCTGAAACAAGACAACTTATCGGTTGCGGATTATGAGACCAAGTTTACTGAATTGGCAAGGTTTGTTCCAGAGCAGGTGGATACGGACGAGAAGCGGGCCAAGAGATTTCAGCAAGGACTGAAACCATGGATTCGTAGCAGGGTAGCTGTGTTTGAATTGACAACTTATATGGCTGTTGTTCAGAAGGCTATGATTATTGAAGGAGAAAGCGAAGCAGCTCAGAAAGAGAAAGGACCAGGAAATTTTCAGAATCGTTTCAACAAAAGGCCGGGATTTCAAGCTCGGGGAAAAGTAAATTTCAAAAGGCCAGAGCAGAACAATCAGAGGATGGGAAATCGACTTCCAGCCCCAATTCAGCAGAGACTTATCCGACCGCTTATACCTGATTGCAGAACGTGTGGTAGAAAGCATACAGGAGTTTGCAACAAGCTAAATGTTACGTGTTTCAAGTGCAAGCAAAGGGGACACTATTCTGGAGAATGTCCAATGGGAAAGGTAGAAGTTACTTGTTTCCAATGTGGGAGAAAAGGACATATCGCCAAAGACTGCAGAGGAATTGCAATGGCTGCCAGTATTCCAAGAATTTTAGCATTACCTCCACCTCCACTACCACAGCAAAATCAGCCCAGAGCAAGGACTTTCAACATGTCAATGAAGGAAGCGGTACAGAGTCCGAATGTGGTTGCAGGTACACTCCCTGTAAATTCCGTAAATGCTTTGGTATTGATTGATTCAGGAGCTACTAGATCTTTTATTTCTGAAGCCTTTATCTCTAAGATAGATTGTGAGATTCAGTGGTTGGATGAAGTGTTAGTCATAAAATTAGCGAATAATGATCAGGTTGCAGTAGATCGAGTATGTCCGAGCTGTGATATTGAGATAGGGAGATGTCATTTTTCAGTTGATTTGATACCTTTTAGGTTAGGGGAGTTTGATATTATTTTAGGAATGGATTGGCTGTCTAGTAATAATGCTCAAATTGACTGTGCGAATAAGAGAGTGAAATTGCAAACTGAAGAAAATGAAACGATAATATTTAAAGGTGAGAAGCAAAAGCAGAAATTCCTATCAATAATGCAGACGAGAAGATTGCTACGTCAAGGATGTCAAGCTTATTTAGCCTATGTACGGGATATGGATAAGGGAAATTTGAAGATTGAAGATATTCCTGTAGTTTGTGAATTTCTTGATGTTTTTCCGGACGAATTACCAGGACTTCCACCAGATCGAGAAATCGAATTCACTATTGACTTGACGCCAGGGACTGAACCAATTTCGAAAGCTCCATATCGAATGGCACCTGTAGAAATGAGGGAATTAGCAAAGCAGTTGCAAGAACTTCTTGACAAAGGAATTATAAGGCCAAGTGTATCCCCATGGGGTGCGCCAGTATTGTTCGTGAAAAAGAAGGATGGTAGTATGCGACTGTGTATTGATTATCGTGAGCTGAACAAGTTAACTATCAAGAATAAATATCCTTTACCTCGCATTGATGATTTATTTGATCAACTAAAAGGAGCAGCATGGTTTTCGAAAATCGACTTACGATCAGGCTATCATCAGTTAAAGATCAAGGCCGAAGATATTCCAAAGACAGCGTTTAGAACAAGGTACGGACACTATGAATTTCTTGTGATGTCTTTTGGATTGACGAATGCACCTGCAGCATTTATGGATTTGATGAATCGAATATTCAAGAAGTATTTGGATAAGTTTATCATTATATTTATTGATGACATCTTGATCTATTCAAAGACGGAAGAAGAGCATGCAGCGCATTTAAAAACGACATTGGAGATATTACAGAAGGAGCAGCTTTATGCAAAATTTTCCAAATGCGAATTTTGGTTGAAAGAAGTGCAGTTTCTAGGGCACATCATCAGCAGAGAAGGCATTCAAGTTGATCCAACAAAGATTGAAGCTGTGTTGAATTGGGAAAGACCAAAGACGCCGATAGAGGTTCGAAGTTTCTTAGGTTTGGCAGGATATTATCGAAGATTTGTCAAAGATTTTGCGAAGATAGCTACACCGCTGACCAAGTTAACTCGACAAAGTGAAAAGTTCGAATGGAATAGTAAGTGTGAAGAAAGTTTTCAAGAGTTGAAGAATCGGTTGGTGACGGCACCAGTATTAGTATTGCCAGACGAGCAAGGAAATTTTGTTATCTACAGTGACGCTTTATATCGTGGTTTAGGATGTGTGTTGATGCAACATGGTAACGTCATTGCATATGCGTCGAGACAACTTAAACCTCATGAACAGAAATATCCTACGCATGATCTGGAATTGGCAGCAATTGTTTTTGCATTGAAGCTTTGGAGATATTATCTGTACGGTGAAAAATGTGAAATCTACACGGATTATAAAAGTCTGAAGTATATCTTCACGCAAAAGGAACTAAACATGCGACAACGTCGATGGCTGGAATTGATTAAAGATTACGATGTTACAATCAGTTATCATCCAGGAAAAGCAAATGTTGTAGCAGATGCGCTAAGCAGAAAAGAAAGATTGAATCGGTTGACTTCATGCGAAGAATTGGCCAGGGAATTCGACAAATTGGAAATCGAAATTCGTATTCCCAATGAATCTGCAGAAACTATCTACGCTATGACTTTCCAACCAGAATTGCTGGAAAAGATTCGCCGTTGTCAAGAAGAAGTGATGAGTCAAGACGACAACTTAACAGGAGAAGAGATTACAACTCAGAAAGATAATGAAGGAATTTTACGTTTTGCGTCAAGAATCTGGATCCCTAACGTGGCAGAATTAAAAGAAGAAATTATGCGAGATGCGCACAATTCGAAGTATTCCATTCATCCAGGAAGCACGAAAATGTATCGCGATTTGAAGGAAAACTTTTGGTGGCCGAATATGAAGAAGGAGATAGCAGAATGGGTGAGTAAATGCTACACATGCCAGCGAGTTAAAGCAGAACACCAACATCCGAGTGGGTTATTGCAACCATTAGACATTTCAGAATGGAAATGGGAACATCTAGCGATGGATTTTGTGGTAGGACTACCGAGGACTAGGGCAAATTATGATGCGATATGGGTAATCATTGACAGACTTACGAAGTCGGCACATTTTCTACCAATTAATGAAAGATTTTCGCTCGACAAATTAGTGCACATGTATCTCAAAGAAATTGTGATGCGTCATGGAGTACCAGTATCAATTGTATCGGATCGAGATCCTCGTTTCAATTCAAGATTTTGGAGACAATTCCAAGAATGTCTAGGAACAAAGTTGAATATGAGTACAGCTTATCATCCGCAAACTGACGGCCAAAGTGAAAGGACGATTCAAACGATTGAAGACATGCTACGAGTTTGTGCGATCGATTTTGAAGGCAGTTGGGATGAACATTTACCCCTAGTGGAATTTTCTTATAATAATAGCTATCACGCCAGTATTGGAATGCCACCGTATGAAGCATTATATGGGAGGAAATGTAGATCACCCGTGCATTGGGATGAAGTTGGAGAACGCAAGATTTTGGGTCCAGAATTAATTCAGTAGACAAAAGAAAAGATTAATCTTATTCGAAAACGAATCGAGGCAGCACAAAACAGACAAAGCAGATATGCAAACCAAGCCAGGAAGGATATGGACTATCAGAAAGGAGAACACGTATTGCTCAAAATATCGCCATGGAAAGGATTGACCAGATTTGGCAATAAAGGGAAATTGAAGCCACGATACGTTGGACCATTTGAGATTTTGAAGAAAATTGGGAAGGTTGCGTACGAGTTAGCTCTACCACCCCATATGCAGCACATTCACAACGTATTTCATGTATCTATGCTTAAGAGGTATAATCCTGATACAAGGCATGTAATAGAGTATGAACCAGTAGAACTTCAGGCAGATTTGTCATATGTAGAACAGCCAATAAGAATTCTAGATAGGCAAGAGAGGGTATTAAGAAATAAGTCTGTGTCATTAGTGAGAGTTTTATGGAGAAACCCAGTGGTTGAAGAATCAACCTGGGAGCTTGAAAGTGAAATGCTAGAAAAGTATCCTCAGTTATTTGCATAATTAGATTCTGAGGACAGAATCTTGTTAAGGGGGGAGAATGTAACGACCGAGGAATTACGCTTGTATTATATTATAATAATAATAAATTATGTGTATTATTATGTGATTAAATATGTTAAGTTGTTGAACCCTGACTGCTATGTGTTATGTGTTGGTTGTTTTGATCCAAACGTGTTTTGGATATTTATTGAGCGTTCTATCGTCAGTTATATATATTATATCAAAACCTGTACAGCTCAAAACTATGTTTTAAAAGCCCGTATTTCAAACAAAATCATTGGCCCTATTTTGCCAAAAATGCCCTATACCGTATCGCTATTCTGAACCCCTAGACGTTTTACCAATTGACCTTTTTCGCGAAAAACGACTTTTTTTCCGGACCCCTTCGGGTACCAAAAGCCCCACAAAAATCATATTTTTATTTTTATATGATCATGAAATTATCATATATCATTTTTCTTTGCATTTTTGTAATATTCGCAATTTTTGGGAATTTTAGTATTTATTTTGCATTTATTGGATATTTAAAAATTCAATATCAATACCCAAAAATTATAAAAATTGGGGCCAAATATTTTTATTAGGAGTGTAATTAGCCCCTTAATTTTATTTAGGGGTATTATTTTCCATAATATAAATAGCCTAATTTTTATTAATTAATTCAGTTAATTACAATAAAAAAATCAGAAAATCAAGAACTAGGGTTTGTTGGTGAAGAACACTCAAGGAATTCAACCTCAGAGTTCATAGTGATTCCGGAATCCAAATCCTTCATGTAAGTAGTCAAATTGAAGCTTATGAATCTTAGTTTCTAATTATGTAATCATTTTAGTTGTTTGATATCTCAATTTTAATTTCGTAATTTTCGGATTATTGCTTGAATTCGGGTTTTTCAATTGAGTGTTTGTTAGCTGTTTTGATTGCCTTGAGAGTGTAGATCGTCGAGTAAGGAATCGAACGACACCGGTTTTGTGCCGGTTGGGTTCTGTTTTCGGGGTGGCCGAAAAGCGTCGCCGCCGCCGCGTTTCTCGGTTTTCCGGCTGCTGTGTCGTTGAACAAGGAAGGAGAAAGCAGGGATGTTGATACGATGTTATGGCTGACTGAAATCACTGAAAAACGAGACCGAACCAGTCGTTTTGGGCCGATTTTCCGTTCACCGGAGACTTCCCCGCCGCGCCGGATTCTGGGCACATGTTCTTCATCAACCCGGAGTCGACCCGGTTTCGACCCGGGAAACGATCCGGGGTTTGATCCTCCAGAACCCGAAACTTTTCCCTATTTTCTGTTTTTGCATTTTTAATTATTTAGTTAATTTTGTAAAATCAAAATCAGTTTTAATAATTCTAAAAATTAAATAAAAATCAGTTTTAGATTCTGAAAAATATAATTAATAATTTCAAAATTATTTTAGTAATTTAGAAATTCAAATTTAATTATTTAATTAATTATTAATTATTTATTAGTTATCTAATTAATTAATAATTAGGTAATTAATTAATAAATAAGGATTAAATAATATTAATAATAATCCGATAATTAGTTAAATATTACGAGTAACTCGTACCTATTCAAGTCGTGATTCGTTAAATTAGAATTATTATGCGATCGTTAATTTATTTGAAGAATATCGTAATAATTATTCGTATCGTATAATTAAATACCGATAGTTAAATAATTAATTAATCGTATAATTATAGTAATAATATAATAGCTCGATAATTATGTGAGGATCGTGAGTAGCTCGTATTTGTACGAGTAATTGATCTTGAGTTAGATTATGATTCGAGTAATAATTATTGATTCGATAAATAACGTATCAGTTAATTGTATCGATTGATTATTTGTAAATAATTGATATGATCGGGTAAGTGTTAATAATTTGTAAATAAGTGTAGTAAATTGTAATTAATCCTAATAATTAGGGATTAATTATTTTAAAATAAAATAATTATTAAATATTTATTTAAAAGTATAATTAAAGATTATTTAATTATAATTAATTATTTATAATTGATTATTAATTAATTAAATCTTGTTTAATTCATAATAATTCAACCGTTAGTCCGATTTGAGCAAAACGAAGACCCCTAGACTCAGAAAAATGAGACGAATCCAATAAAAATAGTTGTGAGTTATAATTTCCTCCAAAAGAGAATGGTTTGGTGATAATTAATAGTTTATAGGTCCTAGTAGGGATATAATTGAGCCGAATAAATCCCGAAAAATTATAATAAAATCAGATACGACTAGTAATGCAGGTATAAGTCCAGAATTGATTCTAAAAATAATTATAAATCTAGAAATTAATTATGTGCTTTACGTGCTACGTGCTTTATGTGATTATGTGAATAGATGTGCTGTATAAATGTATGTATATATATATGCGAGTCAGATAGAAACGCATGGGTAGACTGATAAGGTTGCGTGATATCAATTCAAGATACACGTATGTAGTAAATTATCTAAACACCTATCTTTCCATGATTTGTTCAGTGTTAGCAAGACAAAGCAAGCTAGGGTCAGAAGGCAGTGAGTTAAACCAGGTTAAGTACGCGCAAGGCAAGTTTTTCCCCTATTCTAAATTCAGAATAGTGATTTATATTTCCTTTCTATCGTATCGATTCTCTTTGATAATCATTGTTCATATACACTGTTACCTACTTATTATCACTTGTTCCATTTCATTTCAATGCTTGATTTACCCAATTTATTGAATTCCCTGTTCATATTTCAATTCCTTTACCCTTGTTACATATAGTCTGGTATATCCTGGTGTTGGGATATATCAATAGCATTCCGATTATTCCGGATGCTAAGCCTTGGACTGGATGGTTACTTTACGGACTGGGTTTTACCCAGACCATTATTTAATAGGCCATAGTTGCCTGAGTACTCCTAATGTTGGTTGGGTCTATGCAGTTGGGTATAGATCCGCACTATATTCTGACTGATCAGCAGGTTATAGTGCATATGTTGGTTCTTGTTCCAGTCTTGTTCATTTGGCACTCGCCAGTGTTGGCAAATTATTATCATATACAGATACAGATGGTTGTTCAAACCAGCAGCTTATTGGTTCATTTATTTCTCTCTCTTTATAATATATATATATATTGTTGCAGGCTTGTTGAGCAATTTTGGCTCATTTCTTTTATTGTCACTCCTATTGTTTTACAGTTAAGGTAGAGAATGAAACCCATCAGGACCCGCATAGTCAAGAAGCGAGTCAAGCAGCGGGACCCTCTTATACCAAGAGTGTTCCTTCCTATTCCCGAAGAGAGTTTTGAAGTGCCAGATCAGGTGTAGCAGGATAAGTAGTAATGTTGGGTTGAATAAAAGTTTTGTGTAGTTTGAATAAAAGATTGTGTAGTGAAACTGTAGATAGAATAAAGTTTTGTAACAAAGGGAGTTCTTGAGACAGGTTTTATTTAGTTGGGTTTGTAATAAAGTGTAGTGCATGATTCTTGTTTTCAAACTCAACCCTTAAAAGATCCTGAGTAGTGATAGTTCGGGGTAATTATTGTAATTATATTCCGCTTGTGCAGGTATAGTTGGTAATTGTTGTTAATAATGCCCCAAATCTATACCCCGGATTTGGAGGGTGTTATAGAGCTCACTCTTGATTAATTATGCATAAATACATACCTTTTTTTCTTTTTTCTTTTCTTTTTTCTTTTTTTCTTTTTCAATTTCTGAATGAGTGCGTTTCGCTCCATCTCATTCAACCCTAGACTACTCATAAAAATATGAGCCGACTACTAGCCATTTGACGTCTAGCCTTATTCAAAACAATGAATGAAATCCAAGATGTTCTCCAGTTTAAAAATCAGTATTTTTACATCATTACGAGAATAACAAAAATTCTAATTATAACCTAGTGATTAAATTCAACAAATAAACAAGTATGATCATATTCTAGTTCCACAGCAATCTATAAGACTTATTGATTTTTTTTTAACTCTGGCATGCAAATAAGTTCATTAGAACTTAATTATTCCTCTGCTCTTCATCACCACACTCAAATCGACATCAACTTAACAAATAGAACAACTCAACCTAAAGGATCATGTTATATGCATGCAAGTGCAACTATATGAACTCACATAAAACACCAACAAATATGCAAACAAATATGTCCTAAATGAAAAATCATGTAAAAATATGAATGAACTACAACTAAACATGCAATATGAATCTGTATGAACTACATGGACATACACACACTAATCCTTACATTATCACCACCAAACTTTAAATTTTCAATGTCCGCATTGAAGGTAATAATAAGAATTTCAGGCATACCTAGTTGTCAGGAGGATCACTGTAATATCCGGGATATATCGTGTAATTATTTTTGCTATTAAATAATTATTATGTGTGTTCAGTATCTATTCTGTGAATTAACTGTTAAGTGTTATTTGTATCTGAATATTCAAAAATAGTATTAATTGAATATTTCAATTTTTATATGTCCAAAATAAAATATAGATAATTGTCATATCTTCCTAATTATTATTATGTTGATTTATGAATTTATATGAATCATATGAAATTTATAAAATCTTTTTTCGAGTATTTAAAATCTATTTTATAAAAACGGGAACCAACCAACGTCAACCGTTGTTACGTTTTTGGAACCCGAAACTCTTCCGATAACTCCTTCCTAACCTAATTGTAATATTCCGAGCATTTTCCATGTTTCGACTTTTTCGATCCGGCGTACGGTTTGTCCTGCGCGGGTCCCGGCGCAACATTTTCGATACAATATTCGTTTCGGTAAATCAATAAAACCCGTATTTTCGATAAACGAGAGCTTTTTATTAAACTATCACAATTATCACTTCGTAATACGTGTAACCAGGCGCTGAGACCAAGACCGCAGTACAAATTGTACTGATTTGGATAATTATCCCGAAAACCGATACCGTTTGGATCAGTTTTTACAAATAAACGTACCGTTTTATATCTGGAATGATCCAACGGGATACTAATTTCCCGTAAATATAAATAGCCTTTTACCGTATTTTATTTCGTATCAAAATCATTTGCAGACAGATAATTATATAATTTTACAGAGAAAAATCATATATTCATAAACCTTTCTGAGAATCAAACCACAAATTCAAGGTGTTAGTGAAATCCGTTTGGAAAGTTGGAGTAACCAATTTGAAGGTCTCAAGGAGTACTATCAGATTCCAGGATCTGTTTTACTCCAGAATCAAAGGTTGATTTTATATAAATTTAATTATGTTCGAATTATTTTTATGAAAAATATGAATTTTTGTTCGGATGATTGTTTGTATGATTTGATGATTGCATGTGGTAGAACTTGTTTTCCTGATGATTTTGATATATTATATGTCTGATTTGGAGTTCAATAACATGCTCAAAAGTAGGTTTAATTTTCGAATTTCAAAATTAGGGTTTATAACCCGTATGAATGTTTTCAATTGAAATTTGGAGGTTTTTGATCCAGGAGTTATTAGCTGTTAATTTATAGTGGGTTGTGTTCTCTATGAAATTTGCAATCGATTGATATATAGCTCGTTAACAGAGGATGCTTGAATCGTAGGGAGTTGTCTTTTTAAGTTTTCATCGTTTCGCCGGAATGCGGCAATGTTCTTGGCCATTTTCCGGCCAGGACAGGGGTTATTGTTGTGTTTTGATTGCAGATATAGATTCCTGTTGAGGTGTAGTGTTGATCTGGAGGTGTTGGTGGGGTGAGGACGCCGGGATCGTCTTCTCCGGCCATCCCCGACTTTTTCCGGCGACTGGACTGCAAAATTGCAGTTTGGTCCCTGCAGTTTTGAAAATGATGAAGTTTAGTCCCTGTAGTTTGTAAAGTTTTCAAAAATGGGATTCCTGTTTATAAAATATTTAAAAATCATATTTCCTATTTATTTTTATTATAAAAATTCATTTTTAATTTCTGAAAATTCTAAAAATTAGTATTTTAATTCCGAAAATTATTTTTAATTCAAAAACAAATCTGAATTAATTAGTTAATTAATTTCACTTGATTTTTAATTGATTAATTGGTCAATTAATTCAAAAATTAATTGATTAATTGATTTAATTAATTATTAATTGATTTTAATTAATTATTTAATTAGATTTAATTATTTAAAAATGATTTAAAAATTTCCGAAAAATAGTTTCGAGCTTTAAAATATTATTCTAAATTATTTCCAAGGCTCGATAATTATTACAAAATTGTTTTGGAGTCAGAATTGGTCAACCGAACCCTGTTTATTAACCCGAAATTGATCCAACGACCCGTATTAATTCTGAAAAATATTTTAAAAATCATTTTAAATACCCGAAAGCATATTTATGACCCGAGACTTCTTTATAAATGATATGTCATTGATTACGTGATGTATTATGTGTTATACGTGACTTGTTGATTGACTATCGGTCTATATATTCGGTGTTTACTTGGTTATTGCATAACTTTCAATCCGTTAATCGGATTTGGGTGAAACGAAGGGTAGATAGAAGTATGTGTTGAATAGAATCCTGTGAGTTGATGATTGATAGATGCTTATCATATGTGAGCAGAAGAGGCAAGACATAGGAAAGGGAAACAGGTAGTTGAGGAGTAAGACGATTGTGATTGGAAGCGAGTGCAGGATAGTAAGCTAATACCAGGCAAGTGTTCTGAACTTTCTCGAGATATTGTAGTACTTGATAGTCCTGTTGATATTGCAAGTGCTTTGAAGCACTGAAACCTAAACCCTGATTTCAGTTATTGTTCTTGAGCCATGAACCTTATTCTTTCTAAGCCATTGATTATTGTATACCCAAAGACGAACCATAAATCTACGATACTACTCCACAAGTATATACAAACTAAATACCAAACACTAAACTGAATTGCTTATATACTCAACGCATTACATTTTATGCTTTGAAAGACCAAATCCTTAAAACCCTGAAACGTTGAGTCCTTTGTTATCCAATTCTTTCATTACGCAGTATCCAAGCTTTGAAATTACCTAATTGATCCTTACAAGGGTTGAAACCCTTTCATTGTTAAGTATTCACTGTTGTTAATGATTCTGATTATTGTTATTATTGTTCATTCTGTTATTATGTTAGAATTGGATTGCTTTTATAAAATTGTGGACCAGATTCGTGGTCAGACCATTTAATGGTCAAGTTAGGCCAATGTGTGCCTTGGATCCAGTAGTTAGAACAATGCTGTGTGCTTTGCTCGGGGTTAGTGCGTGGCTGATCAGCAGCCTAACCTTGTTTTTTTAAAATTGAAATATAGTATCCAATTCTAAATCATAATCCATTGTTCACTTGATATCATAACCATATTCACTTGATGATCATTATTCTCAGTTTTGTCATTGTGACTTGCTGAGCTAGTTAGCTCATTTGTGCGATGTTGTCTATATTCTTTCCAGTTAAAAAGGAACCAGTTGGTAGCAAGGATCCCCAGTCCAGTGTGAGAGCTAGGGATTAAGGCTGTTGAAGCTGAGCTAGTAGGCTTCTTTTGGAATAATTTAAAATTGTAAAAGTTTGTAATTAATATGTTTAATACTTAGTTTGAGTTTGAATGGTTGGGATTTGATCGGTATGTAATATACTAGAGTGTTTGGCTTATGTGCATACTTTAACCTGTTGCGATCCGTGGTAATTGGTAATTAGGGTCATTGCATATTATTATTATCTTTAATATTGTTATAAGCAGGTTATAAATAAGGTATGTATGTGGACCCCAAACTTCTGACCCGGGTTTGGAGGGCACCACAATCACCCTCCTCAGCAGGAGGATCACCCTCCTCGGGTGGAGGATCAGGTGGCCAATCCACCTCGACACCAGTGTCTCGGAAAATAGTACCGAGAGCGTGTGTCAAATCTTTAGCAAAACGTCGGTGGATGTCATGCATGGCCTCAATACGCCGAATCAACCTTCTATGCTGTACATCACCAAGACCAAATCTATAAACTGTCTGTGATGCATGAGAGAGACCATCTGCAAGCACGGGAGGAACTGGTCGGTCACCCTTTAGATTATCATAGATATATTCCAACCCCTTGTCAAGGGGTGTACCTAAAAATGTATAACTAAAATGATCTGGTAGCGGTTTGAGCCCAAGTGCGGGAGCTTCTTCAATAGACGGCTCGAGACGCTCCTGAGAAATTTTTAGCTCTGCCAACCCAAGAAAATCGAATGGCATATCCAACTTCCTCTTCCACGGAGGTGCATTCAAAACCTACAGTTGCTCCACTCTTTCTTCATCTTCAATAACTGATTCCCCTATTAAGGATCTCTCTAAGGTATTTGACTTTGACAATTGCTCAAGCTCCGAATTCACGACATAGTCGACCCCCTCTACTTTAAAGCACTCCTCTTTATTTATGTGTAACTTTATTGCCTTAAACACATTAAAAGTGACCTTCTGATCTTGAACCTTCATAGTAAGCTCTCCTTTTTGCACATCGATCATAGTTCGTCCTGTAGCCAAGAATGGTCTCCCCAAGATAATGGGAATCTTCTTATCTTTCTCAAAGTCCAGAATTACAAAATCAGCAGGGAAGATGAGTTTCTCCACCTTAACCAAGACATCTTCCACTATTCCTCGCGGATAAGCGATGGAACGATCAGCTAGTTATAATGACATGTATGTCGGTTTCAGATCAGGTAGACCAAGCTTCTTGAAGATAGACAAGGGCATCAGATTGATGCTAGCTCCCAAATCACACAAGCATTTGTCAAATGACAAGTTTCCAATAGTGCAAGGAATAGTGAAACTTCCAGGATCTTTAAGCTTCAGAGGCAATTTATGTGCAACACAGACTACACTCTTCCGTTAGAGCAACGGTTTCCAACTCCTCAAGCTTCAACTTTCGAGATAGAATACCTTTCATGAACTTCGTATAACTCGGTATTTGCTCTAGAGATTCTGTAAAAGGTATGTTGATGTGAAGTTTCTTGAAAACTTCCAACAACTTGGCGAATTGCTTATCGAATTTCTACTTCTGAAGTCTTTTAGGATATGGCGGAGGTGGGTAGACCTGTTGATCCCCTGTATTACCCTCAGGAGGATTGTTTTTAGTAGCCTTTTTCTTCTTCTGTTCCACCTCGACATCCTTCTGAACAACTTTTTCAGCTACAATCTCATTTTCTGGAATTGGTAAGGGTGCGGACGCTCCTGCATTCTGGATAAAATTTTTAGACTCTTCGTCTTGCTGAATTTGGGGGATAGCGACCTTTCTAGACCTCAAGGTGATGGCGTTCACCTGTTCTTTAACTTCCCTCTTGCCTGGATTGGCTTCTGTATCACTAGGAAACATTTTTGGTTCAATAAGGCGTTAGAAATTTGCCCTATTTGGTTCTCCGGAGTCTTGATAGAAACAGCCTGGCTTTGACATATAAGAGCCTGGTTTTTGCACATAAGCCTCAACTCCTCCAATTGAGATTTTTCATTCGAATATTGACCTGCACCTCCATGAGTTTGCTGTTGCATTCCCATTAGCTAAAATTGTTGCCTTGGTGCAAATTGTTGCTAAAAACTAGGAGGATTGAATTGATTGTTCACAAATTGTTTGAACAACTATTGCATCACATTCTGATTTTTGCTCCAGCTGAAGTTAGGATGATTCCAGTTGTCAGGATGATAAGTGTCTGGAACTGGTTGCTACGATCTCTGAAAGTTGCTCACAAACTGAGCTGATTCATTAAATATAGTGCATTGCTCCGTCACATACGAACCTGCACACATCTCGCAAACACTGGTTATCTGATTAACACCATAGTTAGCCAGAGAATCGATCTTCGTAGACAACGCCTTTAGTTGAGCAGTGATAGCCGTAGCTGTATCCACTTCAATAACTCCTGCTACCTTGCCTTGTGGAAATCTCTAGGTTGGATACTGATATTCATTAGCAGCCATCAGTTCAATTAGATCATAAACTCCCTCATAGCTCTTAGCCCATAAGGCTCCACCTGATGCTGCATCGAGCATGGATCTGGACTGTGCTCCCAAACCATTATAAAAATAGTTGATGATCATCCAGTCAGGTATTCCATGATGAGGACACTTCCTAAGCATCTCCTTGTAGCGCTCCCAAGCTTTACATAAAGATTATCCCGATTGCTGCGTAAATTGAGTAAGAGCGTTCCTGATTGCAGCTATCTTCGCCATATGAAAGAATTTAGTGAGAAACTTTTAAGCAAGATCTTCCCAAGTAGTGATAGAACCTGGTGGTAGAGAATGCAATCAACACTTACTTTATCCCTCATAGAAAAAGGGAAAAACCTCAGCTTCAAAGCATCTTCCGAAACACCGTTGAACTTGAAAGTATCGCAAGTCTCTATGAAATCTCTAATGTGCATATTTGGGTCCTCCGTTGGGGAACTCCCAAACTGGACTGAATTCTGTACCATTTGAATTATGCCAGGCTTGATCTCAAAGGTATTAGCTGCGATAGCTGGCCTGACAATGCTAGATTGAATGTCATTGATCTTTGGATGAGAAAAATCCATCAACGCTTTCGTTGGTGCTGCTGGATCTCCCATTGTAATGAGTACCTGAAACACAAACAAGTAACCCATGAAAATAAAAGAATCCGAGTCAGTGAACTTAAACTACGACTGATGTCAAGCACATAAACTAAAAATTAACACCGAGTCCCTGGCAGCGGCGCCAAAAACTTGTTAGGGAGAAAACACGTGCCAAAATTATACGCAAGTATACGCGTTCACAGGTAATATAAGATATAAATCAAATTCGTTCCCACAGAGACTCTTTTTGTTTAACTTAAGATTATGCACCTATGAAACAATGGTATAACTATCGCTCAATGCTAAGACAATAACAAGTTGAGATGTTAATAACTAAGATTAAACTAACATGCAATTAACTAAAAATAAAAGTGATTAAATTAACTATATGAGATAAATATGGGATTCTAACTTCATTAAATACTTTATTTAAAGTCATTGTTCTTAATCTTAGCATGCAATGGTGATGAAAATTAATCAGATAACACGAAAATAGTAAATGCCAATTTTCGTTGTACGAATACCCTACTACCAGACATCCACAAAAGAACAAGTAAGATGGTTTAATGAACATAAAGGTTTAATGAACAAGTTATCTATCGTGATTATATTGGGCAAGTAAGATGGTTAAAATTACCTATGAATCATGCATAATAAATACATGATCCTATGCTAGCATGGCAAGTTCTAAATCTCTATATTCACTATCGCTTCAATAGAGATTAACACGCTATCTTATATGTTAGCTACACACATAAGATGAATAAGCACAACCAATACTAGGATATCAATCAATCACCACACACCAAGATATTGAAGCAAATTAACTATAGAAATCCATAAGTAAATCCGTTAGAACCCCATGATAACGATTAGTTCATAACTGAACTCATCGTCACCATGGGTTCCAATGAAAACATGATATAAAACAATATAAGAGTACTAGGGTTCAAAGAATAATCGAAAACAAGCATCCAAAGTATCAACTATATTGAAGAATACGAAAGTCTTCTTCTCCGTAGCCATCTCGTGCTCTCTAGGCCTTCTAATTACTCCCCCCTCGCTCCTTGTCGTTAAAAACGTCTTTTTATTAGTATATATAAGCCCCTAGTGGACCTGGACCCTCAAAATCATCAATTTCTACTAAAATCAGGATTCTGGGGCAAAAAGGGCGGGGCGGCCGCGCTAAAATCAGCGCCGACACGCTGTTTTTTTTGGCAGAAAGTCGGGGCGGTCGCACTGGTTTTGGGGGAGGCCGCGCAGGGTTTCTAGATTTTTCTGCTGATTTTTCTTTTGGCCGTATCTTGAGTTCTGCTCATCAGAATTAGGAGATTCAACTTCCCACGCGAAGCTAACGAGATTCTATATAACTTGAGAATGGCCTAGGCTTCCAATTTTTAGCTCTTTTCAGTATATATCCTTGAAAAGATTCTTTCTTCATTTAACTGATGCCTGAAATACAACAACACAAGAACATATCAAAAATACCAACAACTTGAGTCCAAAACACAAACTTAAGCTTGTAATAAAGCGTTCCAAATAGATATAAAATCCACTTGTCAGTGCCTGAAGAATAAAAATATAGAAATGAAAATTAAAAGATTGTTAAATTAATTACATTAATCCGCCTAATTAAATAACTCCTGGACTGCAGTCTTGTAAAATGAACAAGCTGATTATAAAGATAAGTACTGTATATGTTTTGGAATTTGGTAGAAAGCTTATTATAACAAACATTTTACACACTGCAATGGAATGTGAAAATGGAAAGTAAATGGCATGTGTTGCTGTGTGACTTGTTTACCACGCACTGGAGTAAGACTAAAGCTTAAGAACTTGGAATCACCAGCAGCTGCCTAGTCCTTAGGGATCTGTATAACTAGGGGTATTTCCTCTAGGATTCTTCTCTCACCCACAAGTGAGAGAAGGTAATGTAGATACTTAAATACTTAATCGGTTAACTATGTTAAACTGCATTATTTTCGTAATCAAATAATAATGATGTTTATTATTAAGGATAATGAACTAATTTAGTTGACTATTTAGTTTAATTTAAATGAAAATCTTTAATATATTCATATATAATTCATATATAATATATTATAATTCTCCAAATCCCCATTTTTTTAGATTTACCGAAATTCTGTATCCCCATACTATGATACTACGCACCCCTGCCGCCCCCGCACTCATGACTCATGCTTTCTGGACTGGATTGTAACAAGTTCTTGGGTATATTTTTGGGTATATATTGATTTAGCAGCCCGGGACAAAGGGTTAGTTAGTAGATAGCATGACAATATTTCTTGTTCTGTAAACAGTAAAATCATTATGTTATATGTTCATGCAGAAATCCTCATTAGTTGTCGGACATGATTGTCAGTAATATGGTGAAATTGCAGTTATTAATAAATCGATAATATGTAGGGCACTATGATGGCTGAGCGGGTTCCGAACAATAGCGGCAACAACGGAGATGAGGTACGAGGAAAAAATAAAGATGGAGATGAAGATCTCGATGCACACAACTATCCGTTAATGTAGTAGGCTTTGTCATATTAGCCTGGGAATATCTACTTAGCTTTTTATGAACTAAAAACTTGTTGAGTTTTAGAATTCTGCTCCTCTTTTGTAAAGCTATGTCTAGCTGTTTTGTTAAATTATATGGGGCAAGTAACTAATGGTCATCAAACTTTCTAGTTCTAAACATCGATGACCAAGCTAGCTGGGCATAACTATAACTAACCAGTTTAATGATTTTAAAGCTAGTGTTGGTCTTATATATTTTCCTCTGTTATTTTATGATATCTGGTGCTTTAAGGAAAATAAATGGCTTTTCATTTAAACATGGTTTAAAACAAGTTTTTTTTGGGATTTTGTTATATTAATTCGACCAAAACCAGTTGAAAATAATAATTCACCAAAATGGTTGAAATTGAATATCTACTGCAAACATTAGAAATTAAATTTTCACTAAAAGTGGTTGAATTTGATAAACGAGCACATGTAGTCAAATTTAGTATTTTTGGCGGGCTTTTCAAAATTTTACAGAAAATTTGAAAATCTTAATTCAAAACTATCGGTGGGAATTTCAAACTTAAATTCGACTGAATGCAGTTGTATTTATGCGGTTATGTTTAGCCGCTCGTTTGACCAGTTGTATTTAGTGTAAATACGATCGGTCTACTAAATATGACTCGAGCATTTTCGACCGGCCCAAATTAAGTTATATTTAACTAAATACAACCGTTTTCTGGGCGGTTGTATTTAGGCATTTTTTTTTGTTGTGTATGATGTCAAATTTCTTGATTTGTGTTTGGATGTTCTCCGGTTCTTGAGATGATGTTAATTTTTCCTGATGAGGATTACAATGAAAAATGAATATGACCGATAAAGTGCTGCATTAATCTCTTAAATGTGTTTGGACGTTCTCCGGGTCTTATTTTCCTTTTTATACCAATTAATCTCTTCATTCCTCGAGTTTGTGACATCACACACCAGGGGTTTATACCTTCACTATCATCTTGTGTATATCTTTAACCTTTTCTCTTCAAGTTTAATTGGTAAAATTGCATTGTAGGCTTGTAGCTAATACTTTTAACGATAACGAATCGTAAGCAAGCCTTGACCAATAAACAGAATGTTGTCTTAAAAGCATTGATAAAGTGCTAATAACAAATTCTATAAAAAATTTTGTTTTTATTAACATTCAATTTATTTTAAATGAGGAATTTAGTTCTTATTTTAAATACTCAAAATTTGAACTTATATTCTAATGTGTTGGAATTATATCAAATCAATTTCCCCGTTTAAACATGCCATTCAAGCAAATTCAAAGTTTAAAATATATTTCATATTCTCATATTTGCCTTGAAGGTATTTGATGATAAATTAGAAATGACTAAACAAGAATCAAGTTGTTAAAAATAAAATAAAAGAAAGATATATGAAAGGTTTATTGTTACAATTCCTTTTAATACAATCTTATAAAAAATGCCCAAAATTAGGAAGGTAACACTTTTCGGATTTAAAAAAATATGTGTTTACTTATTTTTTTTATTCTGAAAAAAATATGTCTCATATAACACATTAATTAATACATAATGTATGAAATGAATGCGGTATTCCTGCATTTAAATATCAGAAAATCAAAGATATCAACAATTGGGGAGTGCTCTCTCAATCACGGAAGGGGACTCTTTGGGAGAGGTAAACATGAATACAATTATTAAATATTGTTCTTGTGCAAAACTACTTCATTTTATGTGATTAGTGCCAAAGGGAAATTTTCCCACAAAAGAAATATATCTTCAACTTTTTAGTTCGACCGTTTGAATTATGTATAATTTTCTTCCTATTTGAATGTTAAAATAGACTACCTTCAGATGCGGGATTTTTGACTAACGGAAAGCATATGAGAAGGATCTCTGGCATCAGATATGAAGATTTCCAACTTCATATTTCCTCGTGATTTTCAACTTCAGTCTATCGCATTTCCTCAGTTTTTTTTTCTAAATTAGCAGTAGATAGTAGATACACAATGCCTCATTTTGCCTATCATTTGTTCGACAAACTATAATTTCAAACATTTTATAACATTATACTACTAGTAACATTTATAACTGATTTAGATGGAGAACTAATATACTGATATTTTCTCCTACATTTTCAGAAACTACTCGTATTTGACCAAAATTTATTTGTTTTTGACTAATAATTTGCTTTCCCAGGAAAAATATGGATGAAAGCACAAAGAAATATTTTATAAGTAATCTGGCTCAGGATGTGGCGCCCTCCAAACCCGGGTCAGAAGTTTGGGGTCCACACACACACCTTATTAATAACCTGCTTATAACAATGATAAAGATAATAATAATGATATGCAGTGACCCTACTTATCGATTACCATGGACCGCAATAGGTTAAAGTATGTACACAAGCCAACCACACTTACTTATATTATAATCGTTCAAATCCCAACTATCCAAACTCATAACTGAGTATTAAACATTATTACAAACTTTTACAAACTTAAATTATTCCAAAAGAAGCCTACTAGCTCAACTCAATCAACCTGAACCCCTAGCTCTCGCGCTGGACTGGGGATTCTCGGTACCAACCGGTTCCTTCTTAACTGGAAAAGAACATAAACAACATCGCACAAATGAGCTAACTAGCTCAGCAAGTCACAATGACAAAACTGAGAATACTGATCATCAGGTAAATATGGTTATGATATCAAGTGAACAATGGATTATGATTTAGAATTGGATATTATATTTTCATTTTAAAAACCAAGGTTAGGCTGCTGATCAGTCACGCAATAACCCCGAGCAAAGCACACAACACTGCTCTAACTACTGGATCCAAGGCACACATTGGCCTAACTTGACCATTATATGGTCTGACCACGAATCTGGTCCACAATTTTATAAAAACAATCCAATTCTACCATAATAACATAATAAGCAGTAATAAACAATAAACAGGATCATTAACAACATTGGACGTTCAATAATGAAAATGGTTTCAATCTACATAAAGATCAATATGGCATTTCCAAAGCTTGGCTGCTAGGTAGTGAAAGAATTGGATAACAAAAAGATCAGTGTTTCAGGGTTTCAAGGATTTGGTCTTTCAAAGCATAAGATACAATGGTTTAAGTGTGTAAGCAATCTGGTTCAGTGTTTGATAATTAGTTTGTATGTATTTGTGGAGTAGTATCGTATATTTGAGGTTCGTATTTGGGGATACAACAATCAATGGTTTAGAAAGAATCAGGTTTACAACTCAAGATCAATAACTGGAATCAGGGTTTAGGGTTCAGTGCTTCAAAGCACTTGCAATATAAACAGGACTATCAATCACTATAATATCTCGAGAAAGTTCAGAACACTTGCCTGGTACTAGCTTACTACACTGCACTTGCTCTCAATCACCACTGTCTTACTCCTTGACTATCTGTTTCCCTTTCCTACGCCTTGCCTCTTCTGGTCATATATCATAAGCATATATCAATATTCAACTCATACGATTCGATTCAACACATACTGCTATCTACCCTTCGTTTCACCCAAATCCGATTAACGGATTGAAAGTTACGAAATAAACAAGTAAACATCGAATATATAGACCGACAGTTAACCAACAAGTCACATATAACACATAACACGTCATATAATCAATGGTATATCATTTATAAAGAAGTCTCGGGTCATAAATAGGCTTTCAGATATTTAAAATGATTTTTAAAACATTTTTCGGAATTAAAACAGATCGTTGAATCAATTTCGAAGTAGTAAACAATGTCCGGTTGGCCAATTCTGGCTTCAAAACAATTTCATAATAATTATCGAGCCTTGAAAACGATTTAAAATAATACTTTAAAGCTCGAAACTATTTTTTAGAATTTTTAAATCATTTTTAAATAATTAAATCTAATTAAATAATTAATTAAAATCAATTAATAATTAATTAAATTAAATAATCAATTAATTTTGAATTAATTGACTAATTAATCAATTAAAAATTAACTGAAATTAATTAACTAATTAATTCAGATTTATTTTTGAATTAAATATAATTTTGGAATTAAAATAATAATTTTGGAATTTTCAGAAACTAAAATCGAATTTTTATAATTAAAATAAATAGGAAATATGATTTTTAAATAATTTATAAACAGGAATCCAAAATATGCAAACTCTGGAAACCTGGGGTACTAAACTGTTTCTTCCCTAAAAGTCCAGGGGCCTGTTTGCAATTTTACAAACCCCCGCCGTCGACTCGCCGGAGTGTGGCCGGAGAACACGATTCCGGCCACCTCAGGCCACTAAACTATCCAGAATTAATTTACACATTACCAGGAACTTATTTATGCAATCAAAACACATCAATCATCCCTGTCCTGGCCGGAAATTGGCCAAGAACATTGCCGGTTTCCGGCGAACATCGAAAATCTTCAAAACACAACTCCCTTCGATTCACTAATCCTCTGTTAACGAGCTATATACCAATCGATTGCAAATTTCATAAGGAACATAATCCACTATAAATCAACAGCTAATAACCCCTAAATCAAAAAGCCCCAAATTTCAATTGAAAACATTCATACGGGTTATAAACCCTAATTTTAAAATTCGAGAATTAAACCCACTTTTGAGCATGTTATTGAACTCCAAATCAGACGTATGACATATGAAAATCATCAGGAAAACAAGCTCTACAACATGCAAGCATCAAATCATACAAACAATCATTTGAACAAAAATTCATATTTTTAATAAAATTAATTCAAAAATAAATAATTTTTCAGAAAATAAACCTTGATTTCTGCACTGATTTGGAACACAGAATTTGATAGAACACCTCAAGACCTTCGTTTTGAGTACTCGAGCTTTTCAAACGGACTCCAGTAACACCTCCGATTGTTGGTTTGATTCTCAAAAAGGTTTATGAATTTAGGGTTTTTCTCTGGAAAATTATATATTAGCTGACTGCAAATGATTTTGATACGAAATAAAATACGGTAAAAGGCTATTTATAATTACGGAAAATTAGTATCCCGTTAGATCATTTCAGATATAAAACGGTACGTTTATTTATAAAAACTGATCCAAACGGTATCGATTTTCGGGACAATTATCTAAATCAGTACAATTTGTACTGCGGTCTAGGTCTCAGCGCCTGGTTACACGTACTACGAGGTGATAATTGGGATAGTTTAATAAAAAGCTCCCGTTTATCGAAAATACGAGTTTTATTAATTTATCGAAACGAATATTGTATCGAAAATACTGCGCCGGGACCCGTGCAGGACAAACCGTACGCCGGATCGAAATAGTCGAAACATGGAATATGCTCGGAATATTACAATTAGGTTAGGAAGGAGTTCTCGGAAGAGTTTCGGGTTCCAATTACGTAACAACGGATGACGTCGGTTGGTTCCCGTTTTTATAAAATAGATTTGAAATACCCAGAAAAAGATTTTATAAATTTCATGTAATCCTTATAAATTCATTAATCAACATAAAAATAATTAGTAAGATATGACAATTATCTATATTTTATTTTGGAGATATAAAAATTAAAATACTCAATTAATAATATTTTTAAACATCCAAACACATTTAACACTTAACAAATAATTCACAGAATAGATACTGAACACATATATTAATTATTTATTAGCAAAAATAATTACACAATATATCCCAGATATTACATCCTTCCCCCCTTAAAAAGATTTTGTCCTCAGAATCTCCTAAGAAAACAAATGAGGGTACTTTTCTCTCATATCACTTTCTAACTCCCAGGTTGACTCTTCAACCTTTGGGTTTCTCCATAACACTCTTACTAGCTTTACCACTTTATTCCTCAATACCTTCTCTCTTTTCTCTAGAATCTCCATCGGACTCTCTACATATGACAAATCTGCCTGAAGCTCTATTGGCTCATATTCTATTACATGCCTAGAGTCTGGATTATATTTCTTGAGTATCGATACGTGAAAAACATTGTGAATGTGCTCCATGTGCGGAGGTAACGCCAATTCGTAAGCTACTTTGCCAACGCGCTTTAGAATCTCAAAAGGTCCAACATATCTTGGGCTCAACTTTCCTTTCTTTCCAAACCTCATTAATCCCTTCCACGGTGATACTTTCAGTAATACCAAGCTTCCTTCTTCGAATTCTATGTCTTTCCTTGACTGGTCTGCATATTTCCTTTGACGGTCCTGTGCGGCTATCAATCTTTTTTGAATAATTTAACCACTTCTTTTGTCTACTGTACTAGTTCAGGTCCAAGTATTTTGCGTTCTCCTACTTCGTCCCAATACACTGGAGATCTGCATTTGCGTCCATAAAGGGCTTCATAGGGTGGCATCCCAATACTGGCATGATAACTGTTGTTATAAGCAAATCCTACCAGAGGTAAATGCTCGTCCCAACTTCCTTTGAAATCAATAGCACAAACACGTAACATGTCCTCAATCGTCTGGATCTTTCTTTCACTTTGGCCGTCCGTATGTGGGTGGTAGGCTGTACTCATATTCAGTCTTGTTCCCAAACATTCTTGAAAACTCTTCCAAAATCTTGAATTAAATCTTGGATCTCGATCAGATACGATAGACACAGGAACTCCATGACGAACCACAATTTCCTTCAGGTACATATGGACCAACTTATCGAGTGAAAATCTTTCATTTATAGGCAGAAAATGAGCTGACTTGGTAAGTCTATCCACTATAACCCAAATGGCATCATGATTAGCCCTTGTCCTTGGTAATCCAACTATGAAATCCATGGCAATATGTTCCCACTTCCACTCTGGAATCTCCAATAGCTGTAGCAATCCACTTGGTCTTTGATGTTCGGCTTTAACTCTCTGACATGTATAACATCTGCTAACCTATTCCACAATTTCCCTCTTCATATCTGGCCACCAATAGTTTTTATTTAAATCTATGTACATTTTGGTACTTCCTGGATGGATTGAATACCTTGAATTATGTGCTTCTTGTAAAATTTCATTCTTCAGCTCCGTCACCGGTGAAATCCAAATTCTTGAAGAAAACCTAAGAATACCTTGATCATCCTTCTGCGTGCACAATTCCTCACCTACCAAATGATTTACATCTTGATCCATTACATCTTCCTGACACTTCTTTCTTTTCTCTAGCAACTCCGGCTGAAAAGTCATACTATACACTTTTGCTTCATTAGGCCTGCAAACTTTAATTTCCAATTCAAGTTTCTTAAATTCTTTATATATCTCTTCAGGTACTGATAACATATTTAACTTTTCCTTCCGACTCAACGCGTTTGCTACAACGTTCACTTTACCCGGATGATAATTAATTGAGCAGTCGTAATCCTTGATCAATTCTAACCATCTCCTTTGCCTCATATTAATCTCCTTCTGTGTGAATATGTACTTTAAGCTTTTGTGATCCGTGAAAATCTCGCACTTTTCTCCATACAGATAATGTCTCCAAATTTTCAAAGCAAAAACTATGGCTGCTAGCTCCAAATCATGAGTAGGGTATTTCTGTTCGTGTGGTTTCAATTGCCTTGACGCATACGCAATCACCTTCTCGTGTTGTATTAGAACGCATCCTAGTCCTTTATGCGAAGCATCGCTATAAATTACAAAATTCCCTTGATCGTCTGAAAGTGACAAAACAGTTGCTGTGATTAATCGTTGCTTCAATTTCTGAAAACTTTCTTCGCACTTGTCGTTCCATATAAACTTTTCATTCTTCCGTGTGAGCTTTGTCAATGGTATTGCAATCCTTGAAATTTTTTGAATGAATCGACGATAATATCCCGCTAATCCCAAGAAACTGCTTACCTCGATGGGTGTTCTCGGTCTTTCCCAATTTGTAATTGCCTCAATTTTTGCTGGGTCCACTTTGATCCCTTCGTTACTGACTATGTGTCCTAAGAACTGAACTTCCTGTAGCCAAAACTCACACTTCGAGAATTTAGCATATAACTTCTTTTTCCTTAAAATCTCCAAAGCTGTTCTCAAATGTTCCGCATGATCCCCTTCCGCCTTTGAATAAATCAAAATATCGTCTATAAACACAATAACGAACTTGTCCAAGTATTCCTTGAAAATTCTATTCATCAGGTCCATAAACGCTGCCGGGGCATTGGTCAATCCAAAAGACATCACTAAAAATTCGTAATGTCCATACCTTGTTCTGAAAGCTGTCTTCGATATATCTTCTGGCTTAATTTTCAGTTGATGATATCCTGATCTTAAATCAATCATGGAGAAGTACTTGGCTCCCTTCAATTGGTCAAATAGATCATCAATTCTAGGTAACGGATACTTGTTCTTGATTGTAAGCTTGTTGAGCTCCCTATAGTCGATGCACAGTCTCATGCTTCCATCTTTCTTCTTGACAAATAATACCGGTGCACCCTATGGGGACACACTGGGTCTGATTACTCCTTTCTCTAACAGCTCTTGCAATTGCTTCGCTAGCTCTTTTATCTCAACGGGCGCCATTCTATACGGGGCCTTGGATACCGGTTCTGTTCCTGGTGCTAAGTCGATTGTAAACTCAATTTCTCTATCTGGAGGAAGTCCTGGTAACTCGTCGGGAAACACGTCTGGAAATTCATTCACTACTGGAATATCTTCAAGTTTCGCTGGCTCCTGACTCCTATCAATCACATATGCCACGAAATGCTTGAATCCTTGTCGTAGTAACTTCTTGGCTTGAATCATCGTTAAGAACTTCTTTACTTGTTTCTGGCCCTTGAACGTTACTATTCTTTCATCTGGCGTTTTCACCATTACTTTCTTATTTCGACAATCTATCTGGGCATCGTGCTTAGATAACCAATCCATTCCTAAGATAACGTCAAATTCTCCTAACTTAAATGGTATCAAATCTACACAAAACTTACTACCAGAAATCTCAATCTCACAATTCCCACAAACTTGATTAACACATACTTGTTCTTGATTTTCCAATTCTACAGTCATTATTTCATTTAAATACACAACTGGACAATTTAACTTACTAACAAAATCTTGTGAAACAAATGATCGAGTTGCTCCCGAATCTATTAACACTTTGGCACATAAAGAATTCACATTAAGCGTACCTGCCACGACATCCGTATCCTGGATAGCATCCTTCACAGACATGTCAAAAACTCTAGCCCTTGGAGTCTCATTCACTGCTGGGGTAGACCCCATAATCCTCAATGCGTTACTGACTGGGGCTGGTGTCTTGCAATCCCTGGCTATATGTCCTGGTTTCCCACATTTAAAGCACGTAAATCCAATGGCTAGAACCTTCACTGCCGGATTCCGGATAGGCTGATCCTTATTTGCTGGCTCTCTTGCTGGCTGATTTCGGCACTCCCTTGAATAGTGCCCTTTCTGATTGCACTTGAAACAAACTACATTCAACTTATTATAAACTCCCCCATGCTTCTTCCCACATACTTGACAATCTGGAAAAGTTAATCTCAACTGATTTGGCTGATTCGCATTAACTGGACGGTTGCCCTGGCTTCCGTCGCCTGCACTTTGTCTCTTGAAATTAAAATTCCTTCCTGGCTGAAACTTGCCCTTCTTAAAATTTGGAAACTTCCCTGGTTGTGACTAACCTTCATTCCCTTCAAATTTCCTTTTCTTACTTTCTTTCTCTTTCTGTGACATCTCACTCTATGCCTCTGCGATCATAGCCTTCTGTACAACTCCTGCATAGGTATCCAATTCAAAAATGGCTACCTTCCCTCTGATCCATGGTTTCAAACCTTGCTGGAATCTTTTAGCCTTCTTCCTGTCAGTATCCACATACGACGGCACATACCTTGACAATTTCTCAAACTTGCTCTCATAATCTGTCACCAACATGTTTCCTTGCTTTAGTTCTAAAAACTTCAGCTCCATCTGGTCTTGGACAAACTGAGGAAAATACTTTTCTAAAAACAACTCCTTAAACCTCTCCCAAGTAATAACATATGTTCCTTCCAACGTCTTCACCATCTCCCACCAATAGGTGGCCTCATTCTTCAAATAGTAACTTGCAAACTCAACCTTCTGTTCGTCCTTTACTTTTATTAAGGCAAATGCCTTCTCTATCTCCTTTAACCAAACATTTGCTTCAATCGGTTCTAAGGAACCCTTGAATTCTGGTGGGTTTACTGCCTGAAAAGTTTTGAAAGTTACTTGGGGATTGGTCTTTCTTTGTTGTTGTTGTGCCAGGTGAACTGTTTGTTGGGCCAAGATTTGAAGAATCTGGGCTATTGCTGGGTCTATAGGTCCTAGGTTTGCATTATGGTTTGTATCATCTTGGTTGTTATTATTGTTGTTGTTGGTTTCTTCATTCTGGGTGTTGGTGCGGGTATTTCTTCTGGGAGGCATTTTCTGTAAAGAATCAAACAACTCATTTAGCTTTTAAATCAAATTCTTTGCATAAAAGAAAAGTTTTGTAAAACAGAAATATCTCTTTTTGAAAACAGTTGTAACTAAGTAAATTGCATGCTTCTTTACAGAATATAAACAGTTATGAAAAACAGGGTACATGGTATCACAGGGGTATAACTGGTGCAATAAATAAGGTAAAGTAAAACAGGTGCAGTAAAATGAATGACAATACTGGAAAGGAAAAGGTACAGATATATATAGATCAAAAGTTTTGGATAGTACAAGTGTAAAGACGCTTCGGAAGTAAAAGCAAAAAAGGGTACAACAACCTACTCACTAGTCAGCATAGCTAGTCTATAAATATAACTCAAACATAACAACACTGCTCAGCATCTCTATCTCCGGATCTCTGACTCAACTCCAAGGAAAATCTGGTCCTGCCTGCCTCTCGAAGTCCTCCATCTCCTCAGTAGCCCAGCCCATCAGTGCATCAGGGCCTCTGCCAGGTAGTGTAGCTCCATGTAGCCTAGCCTCAAGAACCCTCCGTGTCACATGAATCTCCTCTCGAAGCTCCCTCACACCATGATCAACATCAGTAGTCCTAATGATATGCTGTAGCTCTCTGATTTGGCCCAACATGGAAGCACGCTCCAAGAGAAGAGCCTCATACCGGTAGTAAGGAACTGGGGGAAATGTAGACTGGAATGGGGCACTCACAACTGAATGCCCAGTGGAATCTGAATCAGCTGGTGGAGGTCCTCTGATAGGTGGCCTCATGCCTGGAGGTGGAATAGCCTGCAATGGTACGGGCTGCAACACATGTGGAGGTAGTATAGCCAACACTGGTGGAACAACAGGACGTGGCTCCGAAGACGGTACTCCAACTGAAGGCTTTGAGTGATCAGCTGATACGGGGATAAAAGAGTCGGCCATCGCTGCTATCTGAAATTATATCACAATATAAGAATCTCGAACCACGACGTGAATCACACTAATACCTGTTATACTGAAGCACTCAACCTCTCAACGTTCTATCTTTCTATTCCCTACTTCTAATCCTAACCCTCTACCCATTCCCGTCAATCCTAGGCTTGTGTCAGTGACTTATAACCTGCAGCTCTGATACCAAACCTGTGGCACCCTCCAAACCCGGGTCAGAAGTTTGGGGTCCACACACACACACACCTTATTAATAACATGCTTATAAGAATGATAAAGATAATAATAATGATATGTAGTGACCCTACTTACCGATTACCACGGATCGCAACAGGTTAAAGTATGCACATAAGCCAACCATATTTACTTATATTACAAACCTTTCAAATCCCAACTATCCAAACTCAGAACTGAGTATTAAACATTATTACAAACTTTTACAAACTTAAATTATTCCAAAAGAAGCCTACTAGCTCAACTCAATCAACCTGAACCCCTAGCTCTCGCGCTGGACTGGGGATCCTCGGTACCAACCGGTTCCTTCTTAATTGGAAAAGAACATAAACATCATCGCACAAATGAGCTAACTAGCTCAGCAAGTCACAATGACAAAACTACGAATAATGATCATCAGGTAAATATGGTTATGATATCAAGTGAACAATGGATTATGATTTAGAATTGGATATTATATTTTCATTTTAAAACCAAGATTAGGCTGCTGATCAGTCACGCACTAACCCCGAGCAAAGCACACATCACTGCTCTAACTACTGGATCCAAGGCATACATTAGCCTAACTTGACCATTATATGGTCTAACCACGAATCTGGTCCACAATTTTATAAAAAATAATCCAATTCTACCATAATAACAGAATAAGCAGTAATAAACAATAAACAGGATCATTAACAACATTGGACGTTCAATAATGAAAATGGTTTCAATCTAAATAAAGATCAATATGATATTTCCAAAGATTGGCTGCTAGGTAGTGAAAAAATTGGATAACAAAAAGATAAGTGTTTCAGGGTTTCAAGGATTTGGTCTTTCAAAGTATAAGATACAATGGTTTGAGTGTGTAAGCAATCTGGTTCAGTGTTTGATAATTAGTTTGTATGTATTTGTGGAGTAGTATCGTATATTTGAGGTTCGTATTTGGGGATACAACAATCAATGGTTTAGAAAGAATCAGGTTTACAACTCAAGATCAATAACTGGAATCAGGGTTTAGGGTTCAGTGCTTCAAAGCACTTGCAATATAAACAGGACTATCAATCACTATAATATCTCGAGAAAGTTCAAAACACTTTCCTGGTACTAGCTTACTACACTGCACTTGCTCTCAATCACCACTGTCTTATTCCTTGACTATCTGTTTCCCTTTCCTACGCCTTGCCTCTTCTGCTCACATATCATAAGCATCTATCAATATTCAACTCATACGATTCGATTCAACACATACTTCTATCTACCCTTCGTTTCACCCAAATCCGATTAACGGATTGAAAGTTACGCAATAAACAAGTAAACATCGAATATACCGACAGTTAACCAACAAGTCACATATAACACATAATATGTCATATAATCAATGGTATATCATTTATAAAGAAGTCCCGGATCATAAATAGGCTTTCGGATATTTAAAATGATTTTTAAAACATTTTTCGGAATTAAAACAGATCGTTGAATCAATTTCAAAGTAGTAAACAGGGTTCAGTTGGCTAATTCTGGCTTCAAAACAATTTCATAATAATTATCGAGCCTTGAAAACGATTTAAAATAATACTTTAAAGCTCGAAACTATTTTTCGGAATTTTTAAATCATTTTTAAATAATTAAATCTAATTAAATAATTAATTAAAATCAATTAATAATTAATTAAATCAATTAATCAATTAATTTTCGAATTAATTGACTAATTAATCAATTAAAAATTAACTGAAATTAATTAACTAATTAATTCAGATTTATTTTTGAATTAAATATAATTTTTGGAATTAAAATAATGATTTTTGGAATTTTCAGAAATTAAAATCGAATTTTTATAATTAAAATAAATAGGAAATATGATTTTTAAATAATTTATAAACAGGAATCCAAAATATGCAAACTTTGGAAACCTGGGGGACTAAACTGTTTCTTCCCCAAAACTTTGGAACACGATTCCGGCCACCTCAGGCCACCAAACTGTCCAGAATTAATCTACACATTACCAGGAACTTATTTATGCAATCAAAACACATCAATCATCCATGTCCTGGCCGGAAATTGGCCAAGAACATTGCCGGTTTCCGGCGAACATCGAAAATCTTCAAAACACAACTCCCTTCGATTCACTAATCCTCTGTTAACGAGCTATATACCAATCGATT
Source organism: Apium graveolens (assembly GCF_009905375.1). Classification (NCBI taxonomy): domain Eukaryota; kingdom Viridiplantae; phylum Streptophyta; class Magnoliopsida; order Apiales; family Apiaceae; genus Apium; species Apium graveolens. The sequence continues at coordinate 34,652,884 of NC_133652.1, forward strand.
GCAAATTTCATAAGGAACATAATCCACTATAAATCAACAGCTAATAACCCCTAAATCAAAAAGCCCCAAATTTCAATTGAAAACATTCATACGGGTTATAAACCCTAATTTTAAAATTCGAGAATTAAACCCACTTTTGAGCATGTTATTGAACTCCAAATCAGACGTATGACATATAAAAATCATCAGGAAAACAAGCTCTACAACATGCAAGCATCAAATCATACAAACAATCATTTGAACAAAAATTCATATTTTTAATAAAATTAATTCAAAAATAAATAATTTTTCAGAAAATAAACCTTGATTTCTGCACTGATTTGGAACACAGAATTTGATAGAACACCTCAAGACCTTCGTTTTGAGTACTCGAGCTTTTCAAACGGACTCCAGTAACACCTCCGATTGTTGGTTTGATTCTCAAAAAGGTTTATGAATTTAGGGTTTTTCTCTGGAAAATTATATATTAGCTGAATGCAAATGATTTTGATACGAAATAAAATACGATAAAAGGCTATTTATAATTACGGAAAATTAGTATCCCGTTGGATCATTCCGGATATAAAACGGTACGTTTATTTATAAAAACTGATCCAAACGGTATCAGTTTTCGGGACAATTATCTAAATCAGTACAATTTGTACTGCGGTCTTGGTCTCAGTGCCTGGTTACACGTACTACGAGGTGATAATTGGGATAGTTTAATAAAAAGCTCCCGTTTATCAAAAATACGAGTTTTATCGATTTACCGAAACGAATATTGTATCGAAAATACTGCGCCGAGACCCGCGCAGGACAAACCGTACGCCGGATCGAAAAAGTTGAAATATTGAATATGCTCGGAATATTACAATTAGGTTAGGAAGGAGTTCTTGGAAGAGTTTCGGGTTCTAAAAATGTAACAACGGATGACGTCGGTTGGTTCCCGTTTTTATAAAATAGATTTTAAATACCGGGAAAAAGATTTTATAAATTTCATATGATCCTTATAAATTCATAAATCAACATAAAAATAATTAGGAAGATATGACAATTATCTATATTTTATTTTGGACATATAAAAATTA